>NW_007261771.1:68084-123330 GCF_000164805.1 Carlito syrichta | reverse complement strand
GCGGCCACTGCACTCCAGTCTGGGCGACAGAGTGAGACTCCAACTCAAAAAAAAAAAAAAAAGAATTAATATTGTAGAAATTAGCAGTCATCTTGAAACAAAAATGCTTGTAAGGTAGGAATGAAAGAAACTTTACTGAATTTAACAGTATTTTTACACCAGATCAAGAGTTAGTATGATACTTAATGGTAAAAACTTGGTTCCATTAGAGAAACAAACAAGCTATGGATGACTTTTTATTTTTTTACCCTTATTGCCCCACCATCCTATAGGGTAATGTCACAAAATAAGAAGAAAGAGGAGGGAGAGGTGGTGGTGGAGGAGGAGGAGGAAGAGGAGGTGAGAATGTGCAAGGACATTTTCCTGTGTTGTCTGGAGAGATCCTGCTTATGTGCAGACAGAATAAGGAATAATTTGTTATCAACTAAAGGAGGAGGAGGAGAAAGAGGAGAAGGAGGAGAAGTAGAATAATGTGCATGGACATTTTCCTGTGTATTCTGGAGAGATCATGCTTATGTGCAGAGAGAATGAGGCATAATTTATTATCAACTAAAGAAAAAGGATGAGGGAAGAGGAGGAGGAGA
This sequence comes from Carlito syrichta, assembly GCF_000164805.1. Lineage (NCBI taxonomy): Eukaryota > Metazoa > Chordata > Mammalia > Primates > Tarsiidae > Carlito > Carlito syrichta. The sequence goes on along the minus strand of NW_007261771.1, from coordinate 122,746 downwards.
AGAATATCCAAGGACATTATCCTGTGTTGTCTGGAGAGATCATGCTTATGTACAGACAGAATGAGGCATAATTTGTTATCAGATAAAGAAGACAACGGAGGAGAGGAGGAGGAGGAGGAGGAGGTGGAGAATGTGCATGGACATTTTCCTGTGTAGTATGGAGATATCATGCTTATGTGCAGACAGAATGAGGTTTAATAAGTTGTCAACTAAGGAATAAATAATGTGAAAATTAGCAGTCATCTTAAATCAACAACTCTTGTAAGTTAGGAATGAAAGAAAACTTTCTTAATTTGACACGACTTTTACCTCAAATCAAGAGTAAGTATCATCCTTAATGGTAAAAACTTGCTTCCAGTAGAGAAAGAAAAAAGTCAAGGATGCCTGTTTATCTTTTCACCCATTTTACCCCACCATCCTTTAGTGTTATCCCAAAAAGGAAGAAGAAAGAGGAGGAGGAGGAGGAGGAGGAAGAGAATGTGCATGGAAATTTTTCTGTGTAGTATGGAAATATCATGCTTTTGTGCAGACAGAATGAGGCATAATTTGTTATCAAGTAAAGAAGATGGAGGAGCAGAGGAGGAGGTGGGAATGTGCATGGACATTTTCCTGTGTAGTATGGAGATAACATGCTTATGTGCAGACAGAATGAGGCATAATTTATTATCATCTAAAGAAGAAGGAGGAAGAGGAGGAGGAGAGGAGGAGATGGAGGTGGAGGATAATATGCAAGGACGTTTTCCTGTGTATTATGGAGAAATCATGCTTATGTGCAGATAGATTGAGATTTAATATGTTGTCAACTAAGGAATAAATAATGTAAAAATTAGCAGTCATCCTAAATCAACAACTCTTATAGGTTACGAATGAAAGAAAATTTTCTTAATTTGACCAAATTTTTATCTCAAATCAAGAGTAAGTATCATACTTAATGGTAAAAACTTGGTTCCAGTAGAGAGAAAAAGAAAGAAGCCAAGGATGCGTTTTTATTTTTTCACCTATTTTTCCCCACCATCTGTGAGGCTTACGACACAAGAGAAGAAGAAGGAGGAGGATGCAAAATAGGAGGAAGAGGAAGAGGAGGAGGAGAATGGGCAAGTACATTTTTCAGTGTAGTGTGGAGAGATCATGCTTATGTGCAGACAGAGCGAGGCATAATAACATTAACAATTAAAGAATAAATAATGTACAAATTAGCAGTCATCTTGAATCAAAAACTCTTGTTAATTAGGAATGAATGAAACTTTACTTAATTTGACAGTGTTTTTACACCAAATCAAGAGTAGGTATCATTCTTAATGGTAAAAACTTGCTTCCATTAGAGAAAGAAACAAGCCAAGGATGCCTTTTTCTTTTTTCACCCATTCTTCCTCACCATCCTTGAGGGTTATCCCACAAAAGAGGAAGAAAGATGAGGAGGAGGAGGAGGAGAATGTGCAATGACATTTTCCTGTGTCGTCTGGAGAGATCATGCTTATGTGCAGACAGAATGAACCATAATTTCTTATCAAGTGAAAGAAGGAGGAGGAGGAGGAGGAGGAGGAGGAGGAAGCAAAGGAGGAGTAGGCGGAGGAGGAGTTGGAGGAGGAGGAGAATTTGTAAGGATATTTTCCTGTGTAGTATGGAGAGATCATTCTTATGTGCAGTCAGAGTGAGGCATAATACATTATCTATTAAAGAATATATGATGTAGAAATTAGCAGTCATCTTGAATCAAACACTTGTTGGTTTGGAAAGAAAGAAACTTTACTTAATTTGACAGTATTTTTACATCAAATCAAGAGCAAGTATTATAGTTAATGGTAAAAATTGGTTCCATTAGAGAAAGAACCAAGCCAAGGATGCCTTTTTCTTTTTTCACCCATTTTACCCCACCATCCTTAAGGATTATCTCACAAAAGATGAAGAAAGCAGAAGAAGTGGAGGAGGAGGAGTAGGAGGATGAAGAGGAGGAGCAGAATGTGCTAAAACATTTTCCTGTGTGATCTGGAGGAATCATGCTTATGTGCAGTAAGAATGAGGCATAATTTATTATCAACAAAAGAAGGAGGAGGAGGAGGAGGAAAAGGATGTCCAAGGACATTTTCCTGTGTAGTCTGGAGAGATCATGATTATGTGCACACAGAGGGAGTCATAATGTATTATCAGTTAAAGAATAAATACTGTAGAAATTAGCAATCATCTTTAATAAAAAATCTTTTGTAAGTTAGGAATGAAAGATAACTTTCTTAATGTGACATTATTTTTACACAAATCAAGTGTAAGATTCAAACTTAATGGTAAAATCTTGGTTCCATTAGAGAAAGAAACAAGCCGAGGATGCCTTTTTATTTTTTCACCCATGTTGCCCCGACATCTTTAAGGGTAATCCCACAAAAGAAGAGGATAGAGGAGGAGTAGGTGAAGGAGGAGGAGGAGAAGGATGAGGAAGAGGAGGATGAGGAGGAGGAGGAGAATGTGCAAGGACATTGTACTGTGTAGTATGGAGATATCATGCTTATGTGCAGACAGAATGAGGCATAATATATTATCAACTAAAGAAGGAGGAGGAGGAGAAGGAGGAGGAGGAGGAGGAGGAGAAGGAGGTAGAGAATGTGCAAGGACATTTTCCTGTGTTCTGGGGAAATCGTGTTTATGTGCAGATAGAATGAGGCATAATTTATTATCAAGTAAAGAAGAAGAATTAGGAGGAAGAGGTGGAGGAGGAGGAGAATGTGCATGGACATTTTCCTGTGTAATCTGGAGAGATTATGCTTATGTGCAGACAGAATGAGGCATAATTTTTTATCAACTGAAGAAGACGGAGGAGGAGAGTAGAAGGCGGAGGAGGAGGTGGAGAATGTGCATGGACATTTTCCTGTGTAGTATGGAGATATCATGCTTATGTGCCGACAGAATGAGGCATAATTGATTAACAACTAAAGAAGAAGTTGGAGGAGGAGGAGGAAGAGGAGAATGTGTAAGGACATCTTCCTGTGTAGTCTGGAGAAATCATGCTTATGTGCAGACTGAATGAGACATAATTTATTATCAACTAAAGACGAAGAAGGAGGAGGAGGACGACGAGGAGGAGGAGCCGCAGGTGAAGGATAATGTGCAAGGACATTCACCTGTGTAGTATGGAGAAATCATGCTTATGTGCAGACAAAAAAGGGGTTTAATATGTTGTTCACTAAGGAATAAATAATCTAAAAATTATCAGTCATCTTACATCAACAACTTTTGTAAGTTCGGAATGTCTTAATTTGACATGATTTTTAGCTCAAATCAAGAGTAAGTATCATACTTAATTGTAAAAACTTGGTTCCAGTAGAGAAAGAAACAAGTCAAGGATATCTGTTTATTTTTTCACCAATTTTACCCCACCATACTTGAGGGTTATCCACCAATAGAAGAAGAACGAGGAGGAGGAGGAGGAGGATGAGGAGGAGTAGAATGTGCAATGACATTTCCTGTATATTCTGGAAAGATCATGCTTATATCCAGACAGAATGAGGCACAATTGGTTATCAAGTGTACAAAAAGGAGGAGAAGAAAGAAGAGGAGGAGGAGGAGAATAATGTCCAAGGCCATTTTCAGGTGTAGTCTTGAAAGATCATGATTATTTGCACACAAGGTTAGTCATAATATATTATCAATTAAAGAATAAGTGTAGAAATTAGCAATAATCTTGAATCAAAAACTCTTGTAAGTTAGGAATGAAAGAAACCTTTATTTGACAGTTTTTATACAACAAATCAAGAATACGTATCATACTAAATGGTAAAAACTTGGTACCATTACAGAAAGAAACAAGCCAAGGATGCCTTTAATTTTTCACCCTTATTGCCACACCATCCTTGAGGGTAATTCCACAAAAGAAGAAGAAAGAGAAGGAGGAGGTGGAGGAGGCGGAGGAGGTTGAGGAGAATGTGCAAGGATATTTTCCTTTGTAGTCTGGAGAGATGATGCTTATGTTCAGACCGAATGAGGCATAATTTATTATAAACTAAAGATGAAGAAGGAGAAGGAGGAGGAGGAGGATGAGGAGGAGAAGGAAGAGGTGCAGGAGGAGGAGAAAGTGCAAGGACATTTTCCTGTGTAGTATGGAGAAATCATGCTTATATGCAGACATAGTGAGGCATAATACATTATCAATTGATGAATAAATAATGTAGAAATTAGGAGTCATCTTGAATCAAAAACTCTTGTGAATTAGTAATGAAAGAAACTTTGCTTAATTTACAGTATTTTTACTCCAAATCAAGAGTAAGTATCATTCTTAATGGTAAAAACTTGCTTAGAGAAAGAAACAAACCATGGATGACTTTTTTTTTTTTACCCTTATTTCCCCACCATCCTTGAGGGTAATCTCACAAAAGTAGAAGAAAGAGGAGGAGAAGGTGGTGGTGGTGGAGGAGGAGAAGGTGGTGGTGGTGGAGGAGGAGGAAGAGGAGGAGGAGGAGGAGGAGGAGTAGGAGGAGTAGGAGGAGTAGGAGGAGTAGGAGGAGAATGTGCAAGGACATTTTCCTGTGTAGTCTGGAGAGATCCTGCTTATGTGCAGACTGAATGAGAAATGATTTGTTATCAACTAAAGAAGATGGAGGAGGAGGTGGATGAGGAGGTGGAGAATGTGCATGGACATTTTCCTGTGTATTATGGAGAGGTAATGCTTATGTGCAGACAGAATGATGTATAATTTGTTATCAGTCAGAAGGAGGGGGAGGAGGAGTAGAAGAAGGTAGAGAATTTGCATGGACATTTTCCTGTGTAGGATGGAGATATCATTCTTATGTGTAGAGAGAATGCGGCATAATTTATTACCAAGTAAAGAAGATGGAGGAGGAAGAGGAGGAGGAGGTCGAGAAGGAAGAGAATGTTTATGGATATTTTCCTGTGTTGTCTGTAGAGATCATTCTTATATGCCAACAGGATGAGGTTCAATTTGTTATCAATTAAAGAAGAGGGATGAGGAGAGGAGGAGGGGGATGTGGAGAATGTGCATGGACATTTTCCTGTGTAGTATGGAGATATCATGCTTATGTGCAGACACAATGAGGAATAATTCATTCACAACTCAAGAAGGAGGAGGAGGAGGAGGAGGAGGAGGAGGAGGAGGAGAATGTGTAAGGACATTTTCCTATGTAGTCTGGAGAGATCATGCTTATGTGCAGAAAGAATGAGGCATAATTTATCATCAACTGAAGAAGGAGGAGGAGGAGGAAGAAGTGGAGGTGGAGGATAATGTGCAAAGACATTTTCCTCTGTAGTATGGAGAAATCATGCTTATGTGCACAATGGACACAATGAGGAATAATTCATTCACAACTCAAGAAAGGAGGAGGAGGAGGAGGAGAATATGTAAGGACATTTTCCTGTGTAGTCTGGAGAGATCATGCTTATGTGCAAAAAGAATGAGGCATAATTTATCATCAACTAAAGAAGGAGGTGGAGGAGGAGGAGGAGGAAGAGGTGGGGGTGGAGGATAATGTGCAAAGATATTTTCCTGTGTAGTATGGAGAAATCATGCTTATGTGCAGACAGAATGAGGTGTAATATGTTCCAAATTAAGGAATAAATAATCTAAAAATCAGCAGTCATCTTAAATCAACAACTCTTGTAAGTTAGGAATAATAGAAAACATTCTTAATTTGACATGATTTTTTACCTCTAATCAAGAGTAAGTGTTATACTTAATTGTAAAAACTTGGTTCCAGTAGAGAAAGAAACAAGTCAGGGATACCTGTTTATCTTTTCACCCATTTTACCCCACCATCCCCACCATCCTTGAGGGTTATCCCACAAAAGAAGAAAAAACAGGAGGAGGAGGAAGAGGTGAGATGGAGGAGGAGAATGTGCAACGACATTTTCCTGTGTAGTTTGGAGAGATCATGCTTATGTGCAGACAGAATGGGGCATAATTTGTTATCAAGTAAAGACGAATGAGGAGAAGGAAGAAGAGGAAGAGGGGGAGAAAAATGTCCAAGGGTATTTTCCTATGTTGTCTGGAGAAATCATGTTTATGGGCACACGAGGTTAGTCATAATATATTATCAATTAAAGAATGAATGTAGAAATTAGCAGTCATCTTGAATCAAAAACTCTTGTAAATTAGGAGTGAAAGAAACCTTTCTTAATTTGACAGTTTAAAAAAAACATATCAAGAGTAAGTATCATTCTAAATGGTAAAAACTTGGTTCCATTAGAGAAAGAAACAATCCAAGGATGGCTTTTATTTTTTAACACATATCGCCCCACCATCGTTGAGGGTAATCCCGCAAGAGAAGAAGAAAGAGAAGGTGGAGGTGGAGGAGGAGGAGGAGGAAGAGGAGAAGGATGAGGAGGAGGAGGAGGAGGAGGAGGAGAATGTGCAAGGACATTTTCTTTTGTAGTCTGGAGAGATGATGCTTATGTTCAGACAGAATGAGGCATAATTTATTATCAACTAAAGAAGAGGTAGGAGAAGGAAGAAGAGGAGGAGGAGGAGGATACTGTGCAAGGACATTTTCCTGTGTCCTCTGGAGAGATCATGCTTATGTGCAGACAGAATGAGGCATAATTTATTATCAACCTAAGAAGAAGAAAAAAGTGGAGGAGGAGGAGGAGGAGTAGAATGTTCAAGGATATTTTCCAGTGTAATCTGGAGATATGCTTATGTGCAATCAGAACGAAACATAATTTATTGTTAACTAAAGAAGAAGGAGGAGGACGAGTAGGAAGAGGAGGAGGTAGAGGAGTAGGAGAATGTGCAAGGACATTTTCCTGTGTAGTATGGCGATATCATGCTTATGTGCAAATTTTGTGAGGTATAATACATTATCCATAGAAGAATAAATAATGTAGAAATTAGCAGTCATCTTGAATCAAAAAATCTTGTGAGTTAGGAATGAAAGAAACTTTACTTAATTTAATAGCATTTTTACTCCAAATCAAGAGTAAGTATCATACTTAATGGAAAAAACTTGGTTCCCTTAGGGAAAGAAACTAACCATGGATGACTATTTTTTTACCCTTGGTGCCCCATCATCCTTGTGGTTAATCCCACAAAAGTAGAAAAAAGAGAAAAAGGAGGTGGTGGTAGAGGAGAAAGAGGAGGAGGAGGTGGAGGAGGAGGAGGAGGCGGAGGAGAATGTGCAAGGACATTTTCCTGTATAGTCTGGAGAGATTCTGCCTATATGCAGACAGAATGAGAAATAATTTGTTATCAACTAAAGAAGGAGGAGGGAGGAGGAGGAGAATGTGCATGAACATTTTACTGTTACGTCTCGAGAGATCATGCTTATTTGCAGACAGAATGAGGCATAATACGTTTTCAACTAAAGAAGATAGGGGAGGAGAGGAGGAGGAGGAGGAGGTGGAGAATGTGCATGGACATTTTCCTGTGTAGTATGGGGATATCTTGCTTATGTGCAGACAGAATGAGGCATAATTTGTTAACAACTAAAGAAGAAGTTGGAAAAAGAGGAGCAAGAGGAGAATGTGTAAAGACTTTTTTCTGTGTAGTCTGGAGAGATCAAGCTTATGTGCAGACAGAATGAGTCATGATTTATTATCAAGTAAAGGCAAAGAAGTAGGAGGAGTAGGAGGAGGAGGGGGAGGAGGAGGAGTAGCTGGAGTTGGAGGATAATGTGCAAGGACATTTTCCTGTGTAGTATGGAGAAATCATGCTTATGTGCAGACAGAAAGAGGTTTAATATATTGTTCACTAAGGAATAAATAATCTAAAAATTATCAGTCTTCTTATATGAGCAACTTTTGTAAGTTAGGAATGAAAGAAACTTTCTTAATTTGACACGATTTTTAGCTCAAATCAAGGGTAAGTATCATAGTTAATGGTAAAAACTTGGTTCCAGTAGAGAAAGAAACAAGTCAAGGATGCCTGTTTATTTTTTCACCATTTTTACCCCACCATCCTTGAGGTTATCCCCCAATAAAAGAAGAATGAGGAGGAGGAGGAGGATGAGTAGGAGGAGGAGTAGAATGTGCAACGATATTTTCCTGTGTATTCTGGAGAGATCTTGCTTGTGTGCAGACAGAATGAGGCATACTTGGCTATTAAGTAAACAAGAAGGAGGAGGAGGAAGAAGAGGAGGAGGAGGAGAATAATGTCCAAGGCCATTTTCCTGTGTAATCTTGAAAGATCATGCTTAATTGCATACAAGGTTAGTCATAATATATTATCAATTAAAGAATAAATGTAGAAATTAGCAGTCATCTTGAATAAAAAACTCCTGTAAGTTAGGAATGAAAGAAACCTTTCTTTATTTGACAGTTTTTTTTTACACCAAATCAAGATTAAGTATCATAATAAATGGTAAAAACTTGGTTCCATTAGAGAAAGAAACAAGCCAAGGATGCCTTTTATTTTTTAACCCATCTTGCCCCACCACCCTTGAGGGTAATTCTACAAAAGAAGAAGAAAGAGAAGGAGGAGGTGGAGGAGGAGGAGGAGGTTGAGGAGAATGTGCAAGGACATTTTCCTGTGTAGTCTGGAGAGATGATGCTTATGTGCAGACCGAAAGAGACATAATTTATTAGCAACTAAAGAAGAGGTAGGGGAAGGAGGAGGAGAAGGAGGGGAGGAGGAGAATGTAGAAGGACATTTTCCTGTGTCATCTGGAGAGATCATGCTTGTGTGCAGACAGAACGAGGCATAATTTTTTATCAACCTAAGAAGAGGAGGAAAGAGGAGGAGGAGTAGGTGGAAGAGGAAGAGGAGGAGGAGGAGGAGTATGTGCAGGGAAACTTTCCAGTGTATTCTGGAGATATCATGCTTATGTGCAGTCAGAATGAGTCATAATTTATTATTAACTAAAGAAGGAGAAGGACGAGTAGGAGGAGGAGGAGGTGGGGGAGTAGGAACATGTGCAAGGACATTTTCCTATGTAGTATGGAGATATCATGCTTATGTGCAGACATAGTGAGGCATAATACATTATCTATTGAAGAATAAATAATGTAGAAATTAGCAGTCATCTTGAATCAAAAAATCTTGTGAGTTAGGAATGAAAGAAACTTTACTTAATTTAACAGTATTTTTACTCCAAATCAACACTAAGTATCATACTTAATGGTAAAAATTTGGTTACCTTAGAGAAAGAAACAAACCATGGATGACTTTTTTTTTTTACCCTTATTGCCCCATCATCTTTGAGGGTAATCCCACAAAAGTAGAAAAAAGAGGAGGAGGAGGAGGTGGTGGAGGAGGGAGAGGATGAGGATGTGAAGGAGGAGGAAGAGGAGGAGGAGGAGGAGAATGTGCAAGGACATTTTCCTGTGTAGTCTGGAGAGATTCTGCCTATGTGCAGACAGAATGAGAAATAATTTGTTATCAACTAAAGAAGGAGGAGGTGGAGGAGGAGGAGGAGAAGGAGGAGGAGAATGTGCATGGACATTTTACTGTTACATCTCGAGAGATCATGCTTATTTGCAGACAGAATGAGGCATAATATGTTTTCAACTAAAGAAGATGGGGGAGGAGAGGAGGAGGAGGAGGAGGTGGAGAATGTGCATGGACATTTTCCTGTGTAGTCTGGAGACACCATGCTTATGTGCAGACAGAATGAGGCATAATTTATTAACAACTAAAGAAGAAGTTGGACGAGGAGAAGCAAGAGGAGAATGTAAGGAAATTTTCCTGTATAGTCTGGAGATATCATGCTTATGTGCAGACAGAATGAGGCATGATTTACTATCAAGTAAAGACAAAGGAGAAGGAGGAGGAGGAGGAGGAGGAGTAGCTGGAGGTGAAGGATAATGTGCATGGACATTTTCCTGTGTAGTATGGAGAAATCATGCTTATGTGCAGACAGAAAGAGCTTTAATATGTTGTTCACTAAGGAATAAATCATCTAAAAATCATCAGTCATCTTAAATGAACAACTTTTGTAAATTGGGAATGAAAGAAACTTTCTTAATTTGACACGATTTTTAGCTCAAATCAAGAGTAAGTTTCATAGTTAATGGTAAAAACTTGGTTCCAGTAGGGTAAGAAACAAGTCAAGGATGCCTTTTTATTTTTTTTACCCATTTTACCCACCATCCTTGAGGGTTATGCCACAAAAGAAGAAGAAGGAGTAGGAGGAGTCAGAGGAGGAGAATGTGCAAGACGTTTTTCTGTGTAGTCTGGAGAGACCATCCGTATGTGCAGACAGAATGAGGCATAATTTTTTATCAACTTAAGAATAAATCATGGAGAAATTAGCACTTATCTTGAGATAAAAACTCTTGTAAGGTAGTAATGAAAGAAAACGTTTTTAAAATTTTAAACATATTTTTTATTTTAAAATTGTGTTGTACAGTTAAGTGTTAGGTTTACAAATGTGCATCGTTCAGGCACCCTTGTTGATAACGGGTGTCTCCCCGTCCCCAGACAGATATTGACTATCATTAGTCCCACCTTCCTTCCCCTCTCTACCCCCCCTTATGGTTTTCCACCCCTGTCAGTCCTCTTCTTGTAGTATTATGATAGAATTTCCAGGTCCACTACATGAGTGAGAACATGTGATACTCCGATCTTTGTTTCTGTGAGAGATCACTCAGTATTATAGACTCTAGTTCCATCTAGTTTGCTGCAAAATTCATGATTTTGTTCTTTTTTATGGCTGCATAGTATTCCATCGTGTATATGTACCACCTTTTTTAATCAAGTCCACTTTTGATGGATAGCATGGTTGGTTCCAGGTCCTTGCTATTGTGAACAATGCTGTGATAAACATATGTGTGCAGGTATCTTTTTTATAGAGTGATTTGAGTTATTCAGGGTATATTCCCAGTAGGGGGATTGTGGGGTCATATTGGAGGTTGATATTTAGAGCTTTTAGGAATTGCCACAGTGCTTTCCACAGAGGTTGCACTAGTTTACACTCCCATCAATGTGTAGAAGTGTTCCTTTTTCACCACATCCTCTCCCACATCTGTTATTTTTTGAGTTATTGATAATTACCATTCTGACTGGAGTTAGGTGGTATCTCAGTGTAGTTTTGATTTGCATCTCCTTGATAACTAGTGAGGTTGAAAATTTCTTCATGTGTCTGTTGGCCACTCAGATGTCTTTCTTTGAGAAGTGTCTGTTCATATCTTTTGCCCACTTTGTAATGGGGTTGTTTGTTTTTTTCTTCCCAGCACATTTGAGTTCCTTGTAGATCCAAGATGTTAGGCCTTTGTCAGACATGGAGTTGGCAAATACATTTTCCCAGTCTGTGGGCTGTCTCCCTCTTCTCTTGGTTTCTTAGACTTTGCAGAAGCTTGTCAGTTTAATGAGATCCCACTTGTCTATCTTATCTCTTATGGCACATGCATTTCAGATATTGCTCAAGGACATTTTTCTGTGTAGTGTGGAGAGATCATGCTTATGTGCATACAGAATGAGGCATAATTTATTAACTAAGGAGTAAATAATGTAGAAATTAGCAGTCATCTTGAATCAAAAACTCTTGTAAGTTAGGAATGAAATTTTAATTTGACAGGATTTTTACCCTATTCAAGAGTAAATATTATTTTTAATGGTAAAAACTTGGTTCCATTAGAGAAAGGAACAAGCCAAGGATGCCTTTTTATTTTTTTTACCAAATTTCCCCACCATCCTTGAGGATTATGCCACAAAAGAAGAAGAATGAAGAGGAGAAGGAGTTGGAGAAAGAAGAGGAGGAGCAGGAGGAGGAGGAGGAGAATGTGCAAGGACATTTTTTGTGTAGTCTGGAGAGATTATGCCTATGTGCACACAGAATGAGGCATAATTTATTTATTATCAACTAAAGAATAAATAATATAGAAATTAGCAGTCATCTTCATTCCAAGTTAGGAATGAAAGAAAACTTTCTTAATTTGACAGTATTTTTACCCAAAATCAAGAGGAAATAAGTCAAGGATGTTTTCTTATTTTTTCACCCATTTTCCCCCACCTTCCTTGAGGGTTATGCCACGAAAGGAGGAGGAGGAGGAGGAGAAGGATGAGGAGGAGGAATATGAGGAGTAGCAAATTGACTCACATGTTGCCATTTAGTGTTCTTTCTCAGACTTACTCTCTGGAAATAACAGAATTCCTTGCTAGATATGTATCTCAATTTTATTATTTATTTATTTCCATGGAAAAGCAGGATTTATTGAGAGGACAAAAAAGCGTCCACAATTTTATTTAGAAACTTTGTTCACAATATCACCACTATGATTTCAGGAGGTTCTAAAATGCTAAGAGTTGGAAATTTTCAGAAAACTATAGGCTTCCATTAAGGTGGTGTTTGCGACGATTACTGCTGTTCTTTGGAAATATTCAAAATATTACTCAAAAGCTTTCTGTGTCTTTTGAGTGTGCTTGGAAGGATTCATATTAAGTAAATTTAGAGCCTGCCAGTTAGATTTTAGTAGTCTTGAAGAGTCAGAAGTTGGGGGAACTCAGTATGTTTTGAAGCCCATAGACCATATTTAGCTTACCTATGCCTTATTGCAAGAAAAAGAGGTGAAAGAAGCTTAAGTGGCTTGTACAGCAGGTGAAAATTCTGGAGTCCAGTGGTATATGAATAATTGTGATTTTCTTTTCAATGGTTGGCAGGAGATAGGTAAAGTAACTTTGGATTTATTAAGATTTCTTGCTTGGAATTTCAGTACCTTGAGTGAGTCCTTAATTTCTGTGAGCTTTCTTTCTCTCGTCTTTCAATTCAGATGAAACCTCACAGGAGTTGTAATTATACTTCTCATGGCCTACAAGGTCCTACCTACTGTCTAGCCTCGGTGCGTCCTGTCCTCTCCCTTGTTTGTAGGTTCTGGATCACAGCATGTTCTTTCTTGCCCCCAAGAACCTCTGCATTTGCCATTCCCTCTCTCTGCCTGAGGGCCAGTCACATCTTTTGTTTCTTTACATGGCTGCCTTCTTGTCTCTCAGATCTCAGCTTTTAATATTGCCTCTTGAGAGAGACCTTCCTGATTCCCTTATCTCAAGTAGCCTCTTCCCCAGCCCCTGTGCTCTGTCTCAGAATCTTTTTTATGTCCAGAAGTTTTCCTTATTTGTAATTCTTATTTGTTACTTTGTTTCTCCCTTTCATATACACGCACCCTGGGGTTAGGAGTCTTGCTTTTATTCCCTTTTTCATATCTAGTGCCTGGCCTTAGTCTCTGATCCTTACTAAGTATGCAATAATGTCCCTTAGGTGAGTATGGAATGATGTTTAAAGAGGCATACATGGCAAAGGGCTTTGCATAACACCTGGTAAATAGGTGTGTAGTTTGTTTCCTTATTTCCTCAGTTCCTTGCCTGGGCTTCTGTCAGCTTGAGAAAGGAACCCAGTTCCTGTAGAATCACCATGACTTCTGCAAATCCCCTCTTTTTGGATAAAGGTAAAGGCAGTTTTAGGTATGGTGCTTGGTAACATAGTGATCAGAGAGGCTGGCCATGTGGATGAAGGTGGCACTATCTCAACTATACCATGATGGGAGATATGAATATTGTTTGTGGAATTGGTAATAAACTGACATACGAGATAGATTACATTCTAGTGATCATGTAATGGTGAATTCCTTTTTATATCATGCCTCATTCATTTGACATATTTATAAATATATCCAAATTTGCTAGCATTTTACACTGGCTTATTTTTATCTTTCAGATCCATCATGCCTTCTAACACATATAATTTAGTGGGAGGAAGAAAATAAATTTCTGATCTGAGGAATGTGAGCCCCTTTAAATTATTAGGCCTGGAAAGACATTGGGATGAAATGGCAGTCATATCTCACTCCCCCTTGAGCTGAGTAAATCTCTCTGAGTAATCTCTTGAAGCCATTTGCCAGGTGGGCTCCAGACTAACTGATGCCACATAGCTGTGAAATATCATACTCTGGACATCATAACACATGCTCCATAGTTCAACAGCGTATAGCCAATCACTTATCAGTGTTATATCTGTAAACCAATGAGAATTCCTGATGAACAGCTTTTTATCAGTCCGCTCCTTGTTCCATTTGCCTTTAAAAACCTTCTTGCAACAAATGCTGATGGAGCACTCTCCAGGGCAACTTGCAAGTGTCCAGGGCAGCTGTACTAATTTTGGCTTCAGAAACTTTTCAAATTATATGTTTAGGGGGACCAACAAACCAAAATTATTTATAAAAAATTGTGTATTCTTGCATGTTTAAACTTTAGTCACCTTCAAAGTACTCATTTGTTTATCAAGATTCCTTTTCCACTGCTCAAAACAGTTTTTGACATTGTCAATTTTGATGCCTTTTAGTGTTTCTGTCATTTTTTATTTTAGCTCTTCCACATCAGCAAAATATTTTCCTTTGAAGGAATTCTTTTCATCTGGGGAAACAAAAAAAAGTTGCTGGGGGGGGATCGGTAAATAGGGAGGATAGGGATTATGCCCTTTTTTTGGTCAAAAACTGTTGAACACACAGCATGGTGTGGGCAGGTGCATTGTCATTATAGAAGAACCAGTCACCTGTTTCCCAAAACTCAGGACATTTCTCCTGCAAATCGTGATGCAACCTTCTCAAAACATCTAGATAAGAACTTTGGTTGACTGTTTCAGCTCGAGAAATAAATTTCAAGTGTACTACAAGGGGCCTGCCCTCCAAAAGATAATTCAGATTTTTGGGTGTTTCCCTCATATTTTGTGCTGCAGCCTCTTCCTTTTAGGTCAACATGATGTAGGAAAAAATGTAAATTGAAAATTTGTAAGTTGAGTGTTTCACCCCAGGACTAGTGTTAAGGCTTATTAACATCTGGTTTGTGGGAAAGATATGGATGAAGTTGAAGAGAAATCTAAAGATGTAATAAAATTCACTGCCGAGAAACTTTCAGTAGACGAAGTCTCACAGTTGGTGATTTCTCCACTCTGTGGTGCAGTATCCCTGTTTGTAGGTGAGTATAATTTTCACAGCATGTCTGTGATTGCACAAGACAAATAGAAATTAGCAAGTGCTTTTCATGTTCAGTGTTAATAGAAGATTTTAGGATACTGAGCAATAAACCAAGATTACTCATAGTGGTGGGTAGATAATTTTTTGGTTCTTGTTTTATTTGCTTTGGTAACCTGCAAATTAACTTGTATTAAACTGCAAAACATTTTAAGAAGTAAGATAAAAGTCATGTTAGCAGAGACGGTTCAATATTTTCCACATATTGAAGGGAAAGTGTACTTGATAATAGTCCTAGAACATAAATATTTTCCTTGTAAATATCAAATGCTAAATGTTAGTCAGAAAAGGCATATGACCTAGTTTGTCATATGTGTTTTCAATAAGCTTGCTTCACCAGTATTATTTTATTTCCTTATCACGTTTGTAATAATTTTTGTTTTCTAATCAAGTCTTGCTTTTAGAATATTTCAAGATAATTTTTAGATAAGTTGTTTTGCTGGTTTACTATTCAAAAATAATTTATTATATTAATGTGCTATTTCTATTATAGGAAAGGCCTTATTTTAATAATTTCTTTTTTTGCTTTTTTTTTAGGGACTACAAGAAATAACTTTGAGGGAAAAAAGTCATTAGCTTAGATTATGAAGCCTATCTACCCATGATGGAAAATAAAGTAAGAAAGATTTGTAGTGACATTAGGCAGAAATGACCAGTCAAACACATAGCAGTGTTCCATAGACTTGGGTATGATTTCCTTTATCAATTTAGAAGTTAAGTATAGTTGTTTTCCATCTTTGTGCTGCTTCTGGTTCTTGAATCTTTCTTAAAAATTCTATACTACCACTAGAAAGGTTTGTATGTTATTTCTGGAGGACAGAAGGGATGGTTCTCGGTGCTTTCAGTGACTGCTTGTTGGGTTGTAATATTGGGCAAACTGATATTGCCCTTGGTGCTGTAACAAAGTGCACATGTGCCAAGATTTTCAGGCCCTGGACCTCAGGGCCTTTGCTAATGTGTGCTGAAGGCCTTGAGGCCTCTCGAAAGTTGTTTTGTTGTCTGGACTCTGTTCATATGACAGTCTGTTATAGATTATTTTTATATAAATGCCTTTGAACACCATTAAAGTAGTTTACTTTTTGTATCACTAAAAAGAGAAGATTTCTGGACTTTAAAAAGAAACCAACTATTTAGACCTCATCTATCATATTCGATTAGTTATTATTTTGCTATTAATAACTATAAATTTATTAATAACTAGTAGTTTTATTAATGATTAATATTATCAGTCCTGTTAATTAGCACTTATTGCTATTTAGTTTTCTAAATTCTTTGTTATACTTGTCAGGTGTTGTAACTTTGTACCTCTAGGCATTACTTGGCTTTGTACCTTGTTTGAGGCTGATGTTTGCTGAGTCAATGAAAGGACTCCTCCATCTTCATGCCCATTAAATGGTTTAGTGGATAGATGCTGACAAACTAGACTCAACATCAGTCTCAGCATCTCCTCTGCTGAACATAACTGGGATGAGTTAATGTTTTCTAACTGAATGGGATATTTAAGTAAAGTAGAACTACTGCATAGTTCTAAGAATGTGTAACTGGTTTTTTTTTTTTTTTTTTTTTTTTTTTTTAATGTGCCTAGCAGATTATTTAACACATAGATTAGGAGGTGATGGTAATTTTTATTCTTCATCTTGTTAAAGCTTGATTCCAGTGTCAGAAGCAAGCATAATCATTGCTGTGTCCTCAGCCCACAGGGCTGCATCTCTTGAAGCTGTGAGCTATGCCATTGATACTTTAAAAGCCAAGGTGCCCATTTGGGAAAAAGGTAAGTTAAAAAAAAATATATCATTTTGCCATGTGTACCTGATGTTTCTAGAAATTCTTCAATAAAGGATGGGGAGTAAGAGTGCATACAGAATTTGTGTACATGGGTGTTTACTGACTATAAAATCTTATTTTCTTTACCTGAGCAATAGGGCATTTATGTAATATCTCTTTTCCAAGGTTTGTTAAATATGAAATATACATGCCTCAAAGAATGCATCACAGCCAGTAGGCTTCAGCAAAAGGTAACAGTAAGAATTTCTAGTCTGGAATATACCAGGGATTTGCATATGAAGTCATTTCCCTCTGATTCAAATTCCTTTGAATTACATGGTTTTTCTATCGGAGAGGTGGAATATTGTCTAGTTATCTAGACAGTGGCTAAAAGAGAAATTCTTCAAGGTAAGAGGGCCTTTTCCTAGAGTTCTTGCTTTTTAGGGGGGTAAGGGGGTGAGATATTGCTGCCTCTGAGTAAATGCATTGTAAATGGATTTAAAAACACAAATAGGAAGTTCTGGTTTGTTTTCTGTCAATAATTCAAACTGGTCAATAAGAATAAGTAATTCTCTGCTTAAATAGAACATTCTGAAGGGACGAAAAGGCCCAACTCTCCAGTTTCTCCCCGGTGTAGCAACATTTTCAGTGGGCTTGTTCTGTACTTGCACAAGTGTGTAATTGCATTTCAACATCTAGAATTGCTCACAGCATGGAAGCTGATAGCAAAACTGAGTAATTATGATCAGCTCAGTAGATCAGAAGACCAGATCAGTGCTAGAGCTTTTAAAGTGTGATTCTCTTCTCCTTCCCAGAGGTCTGTTGCCTCAGTCAGTTGTAGAGATAAGAAGTTGGACTCTGAACCTGACCCAAGGCCTGGGAAATTTAGTGACACACATTTTTTGAATAACAATGGAAGCCATTAGTTTTAAGGGAGCACTTTGGGAATAGAGGATAGAATACGTGAAGTAAAACTTTGTGATGAAACTCAGACATATGGTTACTTTGTTGATAACAAAGCTGCCTCAATTTTGATAGAATAGGATGCATGTCCTGGAAGAAGGAAAGGTTCTAAGACTTCAAAGATGAACTTCAAGGCTAGGTAGTAGGAGTAGCTTTCTTTACCAAGAGGAAAGAGTGGATAGTCAGCAGACAGAAGGTAGATGAGAGGGAGACCCAGAAAATAAGGGTAAGGGGCAGGAGTTGGGAATATTCTTTTTTAATGCTTTGAGAACTAGCTGAGCTTTCCATTTGCTTCTCTCCGTTCATAGAGTGTTGGAGGTACAGGTGTTCAGAGGACAATTAAACTTAGATTCCTTTCCCTACAGTAGTGGAATCTGATTGGAGAAGGAGAGGAGAAAGTAATACATTCTTCTTCTCCCTGCTTTCCACAAATTATTCAAATTCTTGTCTGGTTCTAGTCCTAGCCTGTGCTTTGAGATAATCTGTGATACAGGGAAGGGAATCGAAATTAATTTTTTCAGGGTTGCTAAAAGAAAAGACAAAAGACATTGTTAAAATGTACAGTTTATTTTATTTTATTTTAGAGTTTGGGGTACATGGGAGGATTTCTACATAAGTAAATTGTGTGCAAGTGAGGTTTGGGCTCCCCAATAGTGGAACTCACACTCAGTGTGTAGTTATGTGTCCCTTATCACTCCTCCTTCCAAGAGCAGGCCTGGACCTGGGCATTTGATAACTTTACTACAATGAACCGAATTCCTGCCAGCATCCTCATCTCTGAGGGAATGTAGACTAATTCTTTCAGGCTGCTTAGCTGGGCATCCACCAGACTCACAGTTGTTTCTGGAGTTGAGAGGACCCAAAAACGCTGTCAAGAAGCACATGTCCAGGAGCCAACCGCAGATGCTACCAACAGAGAGGTCCGATGGGTTTGAAACCAACCAGGACATGCCACCACCTGGGCAGGGGTTTAGATGACAACACCCAGGGCTCCTCTCTGAGTCAAGGCTGCCCCCACAAGCTGCTGAAAACCAAGATTTGTGATATGGAGGAACCTGCAAAGTAAAGGAACACCAGCCTGTCTCCTGGGCCATAGCACATCCATCTTCAGTCGATGCCCTAGAAGAAGCCTGAGATAGCCCACTGGAGCCTTCATACTGTCCCTGTGGCCTTTTGTGCTGGAACTATGTCCTGCATGCATAGGAACCTCTTTGCTTTGAAGATCATTCCTTGTTTTGTTTTACTAAATTACCAGAAACATTTTTTTGGTGTGATTCTGAGTCTCACTCTGTTGCCCAGGCTGGAGTGTAGTGACATGCTCATGGCCACTGCAGTCTCGACCTACTGTGCTCAGGCAATCCTTCCACCTCAGTCTTCCAAGTAGCTAAACTATAGGCATGAACCACCACACCCGGCTAATTTTAAAAAATTATTTATTATAGAGACAAGTTCTTGCCAAGTTGCCCAAACTGGTTTGGAACCCTTGGGCTCAGCCAATCTGGTCACCTATGTCTGCCAAAGTGCTAGTATTACAGGCATGAATCACCTCATCTGGCTAACATTTTTCAATTAGAAAAACTCCATGTATTGAAAATTTGCTAAGGAACTCTTCTTTGAGATCTACTCAATATTGTTATGGCTCTTCTGTTGAAATTGTACACAATGAGAAAGCATTTTCGTTAATTCCCACTTGTGGAATTGATAAGTTGATTTTAGTTGATTAAGTCAAGATTAGAAGCCGTAAAGCTGTATAGATACACCTGAAGCCAAAAGGGAGCAGAGACCTAGCTCACAGCTTTTTGTTTTGTTTTGTTAATGATTGGGTCTCACGCTGTTGTCCAGGCTGGTGTGCAGTGGCATGATCGTGGTTCACTACTGCCTCAATTCCTGGTGATTCTCCCACCTTTGTCTCCCAAAATGGGTATATTGCAGGTGTAAGCCACTGTGCCCATCCTTAACATTAACAACTACATCTTGTTAGGCACAGTGACTCACGCTTGTAATCTCAGCAATTTCAGTGTCTGAGTTGAGAGGATTGCTTGATGCATAGAGGTTAAGACTAGTCTGGGCAATACAGCAAAATCATTTTTATAAAAGCAAAAACATTTAGGCCAGGCATGGTGGTTCATGCCAATTAAATCAGTACTTTGGGTGGCCAAGGCAGCCAAGAGGATTGCTTGAGCCCAGGAGTTTGAGATCAACCTGGGAAACATTGTAAGACTCTTCTTTACAAAAAAATCAAAAAAATTAGCTGTGTGGTGGCATGCACCTATAATGACAACTATTAGAGAGGCTCAGATGGAAGGATCACTCGAATTCACGAGGCCAAAGCTGTAGCAAGCCAGGATTGTGCCGCTGCCCTCCAACCTAAGCAACAGTGAGACTTTGTCTAAAAAAAAAAAAATTAAAAATTGGCCCAGCATGGGAGCACATACTTGTTTTCCTAGCTACTGTGGAGGCTGAGTTGGAAGAAAATTTTGAACCCAGGATGCTGAAGGTGCAGTGAACTATGATGGTGCCACTGCACTTCAGCCTAGTTGACAAAGGCAGACTCTGTCTCAGAAAACAATTACACCAACCAAAAACAAAGTATTATCCCAGAACTGGTGGGAATGAATACAGTGAGAACTCACTCATACCCCCCAGAACATCGTGTATTAATGAGGGATCTACGCTCCAGACCTAAACACTTATATTGGGCTCCACTCCCAGCATTGGGGATCAAATTGCAACATGAGGTTTGGGGAAACAAACATTCAAACTAAAGCAATGGTGAAAGGGCTGAACATGATACCTTAAATTTCACTTCTTTTTTTTTTTTGAGTTGGAGTCTCACTCTGTCACCCAGACTAGAGTGGAGTGGTATGCTCTCAGCCACTGCAGACTCGACCTGCTGGGCTTCTGCGATCCTTCCACCTCAGTCTTCCAAGTAGCTGGAATTACAGGTATGTGCTACCATGTCTGGCTAATGTTTGATTTATTGTGGAGACGAGGTCTCGTCAAATTGCCCGGGTGGGTCTCGAACCCGTGGGCTCATGCAATCCCCTCCCCTCCGCCTCCAAAAGTGCTGGGATTACAGGTTGAGCCACCAAGCCCTGCCAGGTTTCACTTCTTATAATGCAACCAGTTCCTCTTCCCCGATTACCCATTAGCCATGAATCCATTATTCTATGAATGGATTAATCAATCAAAAGAACAATGCCTTCATGACCCAATCACCTCTTAAAAGTTCCCCTTCTGACTACTGTCCCTTTGGAGATTAAGTTTCAACGTGAATTTTGAATGGGACATTCAAATCACAGCATCCCTGATTGCCAGTTAATTGTAGAGAAAAATCTTGTTATCTTGGATCAGATGAGGAGGATTTCAAATGAACACCTTTAAAAAATCTAGATAACCCCAGTGACTAGCCTTCCTCTGTGATGTGTGTCCCAGAAAAAAAAAAAAAAAGAAAGAAAAAAAAATCTAGACAAAAGGGGTTTATGGATGCATTCCTGTCTTGGACTAAGGGGTTTATGGATGCATTCCTGTCTTGGACCATTATGAATCTCCCCAGCTCTTTCAATCTTGTTTTCTTTTTTTTTTTTCAAGTTGGAGTCTCACCCTGTCACCCAGACTGGAGTGCAGTGGCCACTCCCGGTCACCGCAGCCTTGACCTGCTGGGCTCCGGCAATCCTTCTGCCTCAGCCTTCCAAGTAGCCGAAATTACAGGCATGTGCTACCACGCCTGGCTGATTTTTTGATTTATTGTAGAGATGAGGTCTCTCTGCCCAGGCGGGTCTCAAACCCACGGGCTCAGGCAATCCACTCACCTCAGCCTCCCAAAGGTGTGGGATTACAGGTTGAGCCACCGAGCCCGGCTAGCTCTTTCAATATTTTAAAAGTGAAACCCCAGGTCAAGTGCAGTGGCTCATACCTGAAATTCCAGAACTTTAGGAAACCGAGGCATATTTAAGATTTAATTGTTTAAGAGTTTGAGGCCAGCTTAGGCAACATAGTGAGACCAGACTATAAAAAAAAATAAAATAAACGAGCCACTCAAGACTTTTGAAGAGCCCCAAATGAGACATGTTTCTAATGCTTGAAAAGTATTTTTCTGCATTACAGTCACTTATATGGGAAGATCTCTTTAAATATCAATGTCTGCATATTTACAAGTCCATTTTATGCATTACTCTAGCAGCCCTACTCAATTTTTTTTATCAGTCAGTATTTCTCATGATCACAGGTGCAAAAATTATGAGCAGTATGTTAGCATTCTGAATTCAGCTACAAATTTAAAAAATACCTTCTGATCTTGTGGAGTGTCAGGACTTCAACACTGGTTTAGCATTTGAAAATCAATCAATATTATCAACCATATTAACAGAGCAAGAAGGGAAATCATATGGTAATCTCAGTAGATGCAGAAAAACTTTTTAGAAATGCTACACCTCTTCATTATAAACACTTAGCTAATTTGAAAACATGAACTCCCTTAATTTGATAAAGCATATCTGTAAGAGATCCCCAACTAACATCCCACCTAAGGGTGAAATGTGGAAAACCTTCTCTGCCCAATATTGGAAAAGGAAAGCAATGTTAACTGGTGTAACTGCTTTTCAAATTTTACTGAAAGTCATATCCAGTAGATTAGGGGGGTGGGGGAAGATAAGAGATAAAGATTCTTGAAAGGGTAAACTGAAGCATGGTGGGCTTGTGCCATGGGAAAAACTCTAGATTGTAACAAGGATGAAAGTAGAAAGAAGTAAAATTTATTATTCACTTTTCACCGAGGGAAAGGGGACTGACACTCAAAGGCAAGTGTGGTAAGTGTGGCGTGTCAGGATAAAGACTGAGAGTATTTAAAAGCTCTAATGCAAGCCTCTAAAGCAAAGGGGCTTAGACCTGGAAGAGGTCTGGGCAAAAAGAACTGTACAGTGTTGCATTCTTCAGTTTCTATAGCAGTCACATGAATCTAGTATCTTGACATCCCCAGGCATCAGCATTCCATGACCTCAGGTGGTGGCTTGGAGGAGTATGTTGGGTAATAACAATATGCCAGTAAGCTTCCAGGTGATGTGCAGGAGGCTGTCATGGGCAGCTGATAAAAAAGCATCAATATTACTGCCTTTAGATAAATTGTTATCTGAACATGCTCAAGGGGTTCTGTATAGTCACTAGTTTCTAAAACTAAAGCAGTTTTCTTATTAATGCTTAAAAGGGCAAAGGACCTATACATTTCATTCTACAAATCTTAATCTTGTTGAGAAATTTTGGAAAATGATGTAAAATATGTGATTTGGAGACAAGAAACTCTATGACATGTCAGCCTAATAACAAGAGAGGCCTTTTTAAAGAAAATGATATTTACTCAGGAATAGGGCATTGTAATGGGAAGATGTGTGACTGATAAACTCTGTGTATATACAGGGAGGTAAGGGATGACAAAATTTTTAAAGGAAAAATAAGTAAAATCACATAACTGTTTTGAAATAATTATCCTTGACTCTAAAATTAAGAAGAAGAATGATGTGAATCAGAGGTTGGAAAGGCAGTTACTGGGCAGATATCTTTGAAGAAGACCTTTCCCCATATTTTACAATTACATTTTTTAGTGTAAATTTGGGATGGCCTTTGTGCCAGGTTGTCCTTTTTGCAGAGCCTTTTGGGATCATTTTGATATTAGGCATATAGCATGAGAATGCTGTCTTTATAGCCTTCCCCAGTCCTATTTGTCAGGGTTTTATTTCTTCTGTTTTGTTTTGTTTTCTTTGTAACATGGGTATCTCCATTTTGATTATGACAGCTTTCACAAGCAAGATACCTGAGATATTTTTCACTAACTTCTGTTGATTTTTGTTCAAGTTTCTTCCTAGAGGCCTGTTAATTGTCCAGCATTCTGCCAATGGTATGTGGGAAGTTAGTGTTTTTTAGCTATAACAAAGAGCATTAGGTAAAAACAAAAACAAAATAAAAGAAACATATCCTGGCATTTGGAAGTTAGCTGGATCATGAGAAATGAATACACAAGATATATGGGAAGGGAAAGAAAAGAAAATGCTGAAAATCTCATGATGCTCTAGGAGGTCCAGAAAGGAGGTTTGTTTTGGGCCAGGAGTTCAAAGCTGTACCACTGAACTCCAGCCTGGGTGATAGAGGAAAATCCTGTTTCTTAAAAAAAAGCAAACAAATCTAGTGGAAAAAGTATAAAACTATATTAAGAGACTCTTAAAAATATCTAAATCAGTCAAGAATGCTTGAAAAATTATCTGGACTGGGCTCAGTGGTTCAGCCTGTAATCCCAGCACTTTGGGAGGCTGCAGTGATTGGACAGCATAAGCCTGCAGGCAACTTGGCGAGACCTCGTCTCTAAAATATCAAATCAAATCAAATCAAATCTGGGCATGGTAGCACACACCTGTATTTTCAGGTACTTTGAAGTTTGAGGTGAAAGCGTCACTGAAGCCCAGCAAGTGGACACTGGGTTGCTGGGTTGGCTATGAGTGTGCCACTGCACTCCAGCCTGGCAACAGAGTGAAACTCCAAGTAAAAAAAAAAAAAAAAAAAATTATTTTAAAAAATCTAAACTTTCCTCAGTTGTTATATATGTTCAATGCATTGCAAATCCCAACAGTGGATTTTAGTAAACAAAAGCAAGTTGAGTTTGTAAACCACATGGAAGATTAAAGGAACATAAAAGAATACATAGGTAAAGAAAAAATATGGGAAGGTAGATTTTGCTGTGTGTGAAAGTTATTGTAATTAAAATTGTATATAATAATTAATTATAGCAATTAAAATAGTACAATATTTGTGCAAGAAATACCTAACTTTTGAACAGATATAGAACTGAGAGACATAAAACAGATCCATAATTTTGTAGTACTTTAGTATGCTAGTATACATAAGGTGTATATATTCATAGCTAGATCTCACTCTCCATTTCCCCGCCCCCCCCCTCTCTTGCCGTCTTCTTGTGTCCTCCTCTCTCTTTCACTCCTTTCTAGGTAAATAAAAAACAAAAAACTTACAAATTGAGCTAAGAAGTACTTATTGATATAAAAGTATTAAATTAGATCTCTGTTCAAATCTCACATATTTCCTTACCACCAGCTGCATTAAGGACATACATTTTATATAGAATACTTTAAAATTATTGAAAAAACATATTTTTTTTACATATCAAGTAGGCATAAGAATGATCCCGTAAACAAGTCACAAAAACATAACTATAAAAGAAAAGATCGATGAACCTTATTCTGTAATATTAGGAACTTCTCTTCCTTTATCAACACCTTCAAAAAAATGAAAGAGCATTTATAGACCAAGATATGATATTCCGAGTCAGAAAACCTATAAATAGTATAAGTAAAAACTCATGCAAATTATTCTAAAATATTTTAAGAATCCAAGAAAAATGAGCTAATGATATAATAAGGCCTCACACACAAAAAAGTAAATAGATACGATGACTAAAATAAGAGATGCAATTAATGATCAGATTAATACATAGAAAGGTGAAAATTAGATGTTATTTTTACCTCTTCAATCAATAAATGTTAAAATATCTGACAATATCCCGTGTTTGAGAACATGTGGAACATAGGAGTTTTTGATGTATTGTCTGTAGGATTGTGTGTTGGTACTACCAATTTTAAAAACAATCTGCTGTCTTAAGAAGCTGCAAGTCACAGATCTCAAAATCTACTAATTCCATTTCAAGGAACATTCCCAGGAGAAAATCTTGCCCAGGAGAAGCCACAGCGCTTGCTGGAGAGGCCGACGCCGCCACCTTCCAGGAGTCCAGCCTGCACACAGCCCCTCCGCCTCCCTGGCTCTTTTGGCCCTGCCTTCCCAACCAGGGTCTCGCTGGCGACTCAGCTCTTTGTGGAACCGGTGGTTTTCCACCAGCCCTATCGCCAGGAGCGTTGAGCCCAACTTTTCTTGTTCACAGGATTCGTACATTCTCTGGGCGGTCAGTTTCTTCACCCTAGAATCGCTACTTTCCCCAGACTCGCGTTTCACGCTTGTTGCACCTCGATTTGCACCAAGCAGGCACCGTTTGAGCGCTGTCGTAGGTGGGGCTTGACCAGTGGCAGCGCTTGTCTCACTGAGTTAGCGCTTTCTGGATGGAAGCAGCGTCCAATCTTCCAAGCTCCGATGTCTCTCAGAGGGCGGTTTCCTAGTGGCAATACCTTATTTGTATTAAAAAGTAAGTTCGTCGTTGGCTACACCGCTCGTTGCTCAGGGCCAGCGTTTGCTGTGTCCCAGCACCCGCACTTTCCCGGCTTTCATAATTGAACAAGCTTTGATTGGACAAGAGACTGATGTCTGTAACTCTCTGCTGATAAGAGGCCAATGACCGTGGACTGGTTTTGGCCACTTTATAGAGGGCTGTAATGTCCCCAAACCACCTTTTGCTATATATGGCCTAACTGCAATACATTTAAATGGTAACTCTCCATTCCAAAGTGAGCATGGGAGCTATATAACATGAATGGTTGCTTACTACACATGTGTGACCCCTTCATGAATATACACGGCTTACTTTACCTGTGGAATTTGTATACATGTCCACCAGTTCAATATCAGTGTCTGTCTCATTCTTCTCTCCCTCAAACTTCAAGACATTTATAACATATGAGCATACTAAATCCAGCAATATCTGTTTACAAATGTATATTTTTACATAATATATATATATTTTAAGATACATTATAATTTAAGTGGGATTTATTCTAGGACCTTGATGTTGATTTATCATTTAAAAATAATTTTCACTTTACTCTTTTATAACCTCAACTACTCTTCATGATTAAAACAAAAAAGATCTTAGCAAATTAGAAAAGTGAAATTCCTTATTTATTTAAAAGTCTATCTAAGACCTACAACTAATATTTTACATAATGGTGAAATACTGAAAACCTTCCACCCTGGAAATTGGGTGTGAGGAGATGTAAAATGGTAAAATGTAAAAAGGCTTTTATTGCAAAAGGCTTAATTTTGTGCATTTCTGGAATGTATAAACACATTTTTAAGCAGAATAAATAAGTGATTTAAGATGGTCATTGTATAAATAGTTAATGTTTAATTTGATTTCTCCCAAATATAGACCCTGAGATTATAAATTGAATAAAATACGTGCGACCTATGGAACATATGCAACTCAGGCTTATATGTTATATGTATTATATACTGTCTTATAATAAAGTAATCTAGATAAAATGTTATGAAGAAATTTGTAAGAAGGAGGAAATATATTTACTATTCATCTAGTGGCATTGGACCATCATATATTTTCATTCTCATCATTTTCACACTGAGTACACTAAGGAAGTGGAGTAAGAGATGGGGTTGGTCATGCTGTCTTAGGGATAGTAAAGCTGGAAGAGGTGGAAGAGGGGGAATGGGGAGGCAGAATATACAGACACACTTGGTATAACTTTTATTGAAAACAATGTGCTTATAAGTGGACCCACAGAGTTCAAACCTGTGTTGTTCAAGGGCCAACTGTGGTTTATTTGGAAGTTACAAAGAATATCACTAAGAAGGAAGGGAAGGAATAAAGTAAGTGGAAGCAACCAATAGAGGGTGAATCAGGCCATCTTCCATTGTGTTTCAGGATTCAGCTGTAAAGAAAGTCTCAAGAAAGTTCAAACTAGGTTAAAAGGCTGGTTTTGAACTCCTGGCCTCATGTGATCCTCCCACCTTGTCCTCTCAAATTTCTGGGATTATAGGCCTGAGCCACTGCGCCCAACTTAAATACCTTGGATTTACAAGAGGAAATCCTCCCCAAACTGGAATATATTTATAAAAATTGTGCATTTTTCTTACATGCTTAAACTTGAGTCACCTTCAAAGTACTCTCATTTTGATGAAATTCATCCACAAGAATGCTTTTTCCACTGCTCAAAAATAGTTTTTGAACTGATCAATTTTGATATCTTTTTATTTGCATCTGCTATTTTTTGTTTCATCCTTCCCGCATCGGCAAAACATGTCCATTCGGATTTTTGTTTTCCAGGGAAACAGACACAAAAACCACTTAGGGAGAGATCTGGTGAATAGGAAAGCTGGAGCCTTGGACATGTCTTATTTGAACAAACACTACTGAACACTCAGTTCAATGTGGGCAGGGTGTTTGTACAAATTACACATTATGAAGTGGGCATAGAAGTTCAAAAAATCTAATAAAAAATTCACTGAAGCAGAACACAGCCTCTCACAACACTAGCTGGTACATTGATTTTGATGTGTTCCTAGAGCATTTACCTAGTGGGGAAAGCCTGTACTACAAGGTGCCCACCCTCCAAAAGATAATTCCAGTTTTGGGGGTTTGCCCCTCATAGATGCTTGTTGTTGAGGGCTAAAGGTAAGATAGTTCTCTCACCCTTGCATGTATTTTAGCCATTGTAGCATGGAACTAGGAAAAGACTTTCCTCTTGTGGTGGGCAGAAGACAACCATAGTCCCTCCTGGCATATTGCCATGGAGCCTTCCTAGAAGGCCAGTGGCAGAGGAGCTCTTGTGTTTGGTCTGGAACCATAGCAGGATCCATGGCTATTTCTGAATATAGAACGATTTCTTGCTGGTGCCTCTTATAACACAGGCTAGCTGTGCCTTACCCCCTCAGGGCTTTCTAGCTGTCACTGGGTTCAAACCTATTTATCCCTGCCCCACCTTTCCAACCACCTAGATATCATGCTACAGTCTTCACCCTTTTGCTATCCTTCTCTCAGAGATAAGGCTTCCACATTTTCCCCATAAACATTCCAAAACATGCCATTTCTCATTTTCTTTCTTCAGTATCTACTCGTTCTGTTATTGTCTTACTTTGGTTCTATTTTTCTTTAAATTTTTTCTTGTTTTTATCAGCATGTGGTTTCCTTCAATTCCAAGTACACTTCCAGTGATGGTAAAGGGGAAGCATCATGCTCACACTCTGATTTTCTCATCTTCATATGAGCAACCACAAGGATCCTGGAGAAGTCTGTATTCAAAATGACCTCTGTGTGCTGACATACCTTTCTGAAGATATGACGAGGTCTTTACAATATTTCACAGAGATGAATTACCTACCATTGTATCCAACAATGTGATATGGAGTGATGTCCAATGTGATATGGAGAAGCTTGGGAGACAGGGGTGCTCTAAAAGACAATTTGGGATGTTAGTGAGGAACAGGGCAGTGGTAGTCACCCAAATCTTTATCCTTTGTTTTTTTGTCTTTTGTTTTCTCTGTATTCTTTATTGTGATAGCATATGCATACCAAAATTTACCATCTTAAATCGTTTAAGTGGACAGTTTACAATGTTGTGCCTCCGTTATCAAAATCAATCTCTGTAATTCTTTTCATTTTTTAAAAGTGAAACTCCAGGCAGAGCAAAATGGCTCATGCCTGTAATCCTAGTACTTTGGGATACCAAGGCAGGTTGCTTGAGTCCAGGAGTTTGAGACCAGTTTAGACAACATAGTGAGACCTGACTCTACCAACCAAAAAAGAAAGAAAATTTAGCCACTCAAGACTTTTAAAAAGCTGCAAATGGGACATGTTTCTAGTGGTTGAAAAGTCTTTGCCTGTGTTACAGCTATATATGTGAGAAGACCTTTTTAAATATCAGCACGTCTACATATTTACAAACCCATTTCATGCATTACTCTAGCTACCCCCCTTGATTTTTTGAACACCCCATATTTCTCATGATAATGAGTGGAAAGATTATTCTGATATGTTAGCATTTAGAATCTAGCAACAAATTTTAAAAAATACATCATGATCTAGTAGAGTGAGAGGACCTCAATTTGGTTTAGCGTTTGAAAATCAGTCAATACTATCTACCACATTAACTGAACAAAGAAGAAAAATCATATGATAATCTCAGTAGATGCAGGAAAACTTTTAAAAAATACAACACCTCTTTGTTATTAATATAAATTACTTAGTTAATCAGATCCTATGTACTCTCTTAATATGATGAAGTACATGTTAGAGTTCGGACGGATTGGGTGAGGGTGGAGAGGTGAGGGAGATGAGGTACGCAGCACTGCCGGGGCTGGCAAGCCAGAGGTGCTGCACTGGCAACCCAGAGATATGAGTAGATGCAAAGCATTGCGACACATAGAGGTGAGAGAAGAAAGATTTATTTAAGAAAAGTTCACCCCCCACAGACAGGCAGTGGGCCTATACTCTAGGTGAGTGTGGCCCTCCAGAGTCCTGGCTTAAATTCCTTTCTTGGAGATGTTGCATGTGATTGCTGTGACTTCCTTGTCGACCACCTGTGGATGTCTTGGAGATCCTGTGACACAGAGAGCCATTAATGTCCGCTCACATTATCATAGCCCCTAGAGAAGGGCATGACAAGGATTCCAATTCTCCTGCACCTTCCCAAATGACATTCCTTAGAACTAATGGAGGGTTTACCTCCCCTTATCTCCTAGGCATTTCCAGTGGGTAGCTTTGGGATCCTTGGCTTCCCTGTAGAAAGTGCCTAATTTACTGGAAGATCGAATCCCCACCTGCTCTCCCTCTGAGCAGTTATAACTTTTGTAATTACAAATTTCATGAATTTTACATTCCTTGCCCAATGCATGATGTCTTAGGCCTTGTAAATTCCCTTTACTCTAGGCAAGTTTGATTGCCACTATGAGATACCTCTGATACCTGGAAGTCTGTTTCTGAAAAGACAAAATCGGTAAAGTTAGTATTTCCTAAAGTGTACATTTCTCTAAAAGCATAGCTTCTACTTTCTCATTGTGTCAGGGTTTAAGAACAACATGAAAAATTGCTTCCCCTTCTCGATCTGGCCTTTCAGTATACCTATAAGAGATCCACAACTAATGTTCTTCCTAATAGTGAGATATTGAAAGTCTTCTCCACCCAGGTATTGGAACAGGAAAACAGTATTAACTAGTGTTACTACTATTCATATCCAGAAGATTAAGGGGAGATATAAAAGAGATAAAGATTATAAAGAAATAAAAGACTTTTTTGTTTTTTTGCCAAGGAGTCAATTGTGTGTACCTGAGATATATAAAAGGATTTTCAATCAAATTTAAAAAGTATTTGGGAAGGTCATCAGATAAATAACCAATGTGTAATCTAGGTTTTCCCAGATACAAACCTGGAGATAATAATTGAAAAATTTTCCTTTGGTGGTGCAAACAACACCAGAAAGGTAGTTGGAAAGTGATACAGGAAACAGAAACCACCTGTAAAGAGTGCTTATCAAGTCACTTTGCATTGTGGCTGACTGTGTTCAACTCTAAAACAATTTTTAATAAATTTTAAAGTATTCAAATCCTATCAAACAAAGCTTAATCTTATAAAGAAACACTGTAAAATATGTGATTGGGAGAGAAGAAACTCTGTGACATATTAGCCTAATAACAAGACAGACTCCTTAAAAGAAAATGATATTTATTCAAGAATAGGGCATTATAAAAGAAATATGTGTGATATAATAAACTATATGTGTATTCAGTAATGTAAGGGAAGACAATGTTTTTTTGTTGTTGCTGTTTATTTTTTAAGTTGGAGTCTCACTCTTGCCCAGACTTGTTTGCAGTGGCACACTCATGGCCACTGCAGCCTCAACCTGCAGGGTCAGGTGATCCTTCTGTCTCAGTCATTCGTGTAGCTGGAACTACTGACACGTGCCACCACACCTGGTTAATTTTTTTTTATATATTGTAGACATGTGGTCTTGCCAAATTTCCCAGGCTTGTCTCGAACCCATGGGTTCAGGTAATCCTTTCACCTCCCAAAGTGCTGGGATTGTAGGCACGAGCCACTGCACCTGGAAAGACAATAGTTGTTGAAAGAGAAATAAGTAAAATCATATAATTGTTTTGAAATGATTATCCTTGACTACAAAGATCAATGAAAAGGATGACATGAATTGAAGTTGCTGAAAAGGCAATTGCTGAGGTCTTTGAAGGTCCTGGCCTTATAGACTCACCCAGTGTTGGGTCTCCGAACACTCCCTGACACCTGTCTCTGGGTCTCTGGGTTGCTCCACCCTGCCACTGATAGAGTTAGCAAGACACAGTTAACCAGTGGGGCCCATTTTGGATTGAGTGTTGGGCACCAGGGTGGACTGTCTTCATTCCCATCTCATCATGACCCAACCCAAAGAGTCTTGCTGTGACCTTTGGATCCACCCTTCAGCATTCGTGGACTAACCAATCATAGATTGCCAATATTTGAGGAAAATAACAAAATGGCAATAAAAAGAATATCATTTAAAACAATATACAACAATAAATGTTTACATCATATTTCCACTGTGTGTTGTCATTCTTTGGTTCTCTGAAAGTCAATCCCTTCAGAAAAGAAATCCCCCTAGAAAATTAATCCCTTGAGAAAGAATATTCTAGTAGAAAATCACTCCCTCCAGGAAGTTAATTCCTGTAGAAAATCAATCCCTCTAGAAAGGAAATCCCCCCAACATTTCTAAAACTACTTCCTGATCTCTGTCTTTCACCTGTCCCATTTGCTTGACCAGACCTGGTCCCCTTTGGGAGGCCATACTCTGACCATGCTCTGTTGTCAGCATCCTGCTGGGAAAGTTACACTTCTTCTCTGTCACAGATCTGTGAAGAAATGCTTCAGGCACTCAATCCTGCCTGTTTAAAATTCTCACAGGGAACTGTGATCTTGTCGGTAGTTGTTCTAGAAGTCATGGTTTTGTTACTAATCAGGAGGACCTTTTCCAAGTTCAGTGTTTCAGTGAGGGTTGTGTGAGCTGCAGTGGTTGAGGCTAAAACTGTGGTGTTGGCTATTGTTGCTGCTGTGAATTGCCCATACCTTTCAATGAGGTCACAAACGGGTGAACTTTTTTCTGAAAATGAATGTGCTCGCCTGCTACTGCAGGCTTCATCTTCAACATCGTCTCTTTCTTCTTAAACCGGGTCATCTATCTGTAAAGGAACGATTTCTTTGGGGCATTGTTCCCATGAACTTTGTGTGCAATGTCACTGATTGTATAATGTTCCCGCCAGTCTCGCCATTACTTTGATGTTCATTCTTGCTTCCGTTTTAGCAGAACTTGTGTTGCTCTGACATGGGTTGGGAGCCCGACCTACACCAATCTCTCCCTCACCTTCTCTCACTTGCCCGATACCTCTGGCACAGACCCTTCCTACCATAGACCTCCCCAAGGCCCTAACGGCCACCACCCGACGTCACCAGTCTCTTTGGCAGCGGATCCTAGGGGCAGTTGCTGGCTGAAGCTCACACTTCCTTTGTGACACTCATGCAGCACCTGGGAGCATGGAAATTTTATAGCTTTTCTGTAACACATCACTCGACACTCATCCTTGAGTGTTGGCTCCATCGCCCAGGGAGAGTTTCTGCCTCCAGAGCACTGTGTAGGGACTTTTTTTGTGGCTTGACCATATCAATAAAATGGTCTCTAATGGGAAACTTTTTGTTATCACGTATTTTTGGTTGGGTCTTCGGGGAAGAAGTGGGCACAGAGATGCGTGTGTTTGTGCCTGTGGCTGGGAGTCCAGGAGCAGTCAGATGTGGGGTGGAGCAGGGCGCTTGGGCTCTGGGTGACTTTTCTGGGCTGCCCGCTCAGGGTGGGAGGGGGTCATATTTTTTCTTTGTCATGTGGGGCTCTCCAGCAGACAGTTAGGGTCATGGTCACTTGAGTCCTTCAAGCAAGTCAGACAGAAGAGTCAGAGAGAAGGAGTCCCTGGAGGACAGAGTGGAGGTTTTAAAAACTAGATCTTCAAACTGAGAAGGGATCGCCTGGGGTATCCTCAGTGACCTTAGTGACATCTGCCCAATGTTCTGGTGACTATACTGCATTTGGCTGGCAATGGAACAACTTGTATCTAAATATTGGTTGTAGAGAGACTGAAGGTAATACAGGACTTGCAACCTTTTAATCATGCCAGCATGGATGTAGAAAAGGTCTTCCCTTTTAGTGGTGGGCTGTGCTGGGCTTGCTGCAGGCTGGAAGCACTTCCTGAACTTGAGAGGGGCAAAAAAATGCCAATAAGATCCACATCAGAAGAAACCCTCCTACCTCCATCAGCCACCACCTGATGACCCAAGTCTAGCTGGAGGTGCATTCCATGTACAGTGGCCATGCTGATCCCGGCTGCCTCAGCTTCTTGCCTTTTCTGCCCTGGAGCCCTGAGATTTCATTCCATCACAGACTTCTTTGGATGATTCTCTCAGAACAATTCATTGTGGAAACACCTCCACATCTGCAATGGGAGAGGTTCTCTCAATGAATTTGTCCACAAACATTAAATTGTCCTTTTTTGTGTTAATCCTAGTTTATCCGTGGTGAAATGGATCGATATAGAAGAGAGTGGTGGTGGGGAGGCTGGTGGCGGAATGGGCACCAGAACCTAGATATCTTGACTTTCCTTTTGGAATGCCATTTGGTGGACTCTTCTGCCGTGGTGGAAACAAGAAATTTCTGCCACAGAGAAGGCAGCCACGGGCTGAGCACTGCGAGGAGTGAACCTTGTAGTCCTGGCTGGGCCTTCAAATTAGGTAGACAGGCAGGCAGCAGCCTCAAGATTCGACTTACCCTTGAAATACCCCACTGGGTCCTTCTCACATTCTGAGTCTGTCAGGCCACCTTTCTGAAGTCTTTCTGTAGTACTTCATGCCATCTCTACTGCAGTTCTCCTGCTTCTTAATTCTTTGCATCAAATAATTGGGCAGGAGCATAGCAATTGCTAGGGGACAGACCTCTGATGGTGACCTAGGCTTCAGTCATACTAGCACAGAATTAGAGAACGATATTCTTCCATTGTCAGGGGGGACTGTCCAGAGACATTCTGGGGTTGTTCTGGCAAGGCCAGTGGCAATGGAACTCCAATTGTTGGTGTCAAAGTCACCCTTAAGTTCAGACACCGTGACTGGCTCATGCCAATAAACTCAGCACCTTGGGTGGTCAAGACAGGAGGATCACATGAGCCCAGGAGTTCAAGACCAGTCTGGGCAACATAGCAAGACCTCATTTCCTCAAAAAATGCCAGAAAAATTAGTCAAGCATGCTGAGACACATCGGTAGTACTAGCTACTCAGGAGGCTGAGGTGAGAGTATCACTTGAGCTAAAAGGTTGAGACTTTGGTAGGCTGTGATTTTGCTACTGTGCTCCAGTCTCAGTGACAGACTGAGACCTCCACTCAAAAACAAAAAATAGGTCAGTTTTAAAATCTGGGTAAATGTGAGACTGGGATAATGATAGGTCTGTAATTTGATGAAGCAGAAAGCATTCCATAGACAATTAAAAAAAATTTTTCTAGAATCTCTAGCTAAGGCCCTCCCCTTTTACCTTTAGTTCTGGGTCCTCCCTACACTCCCCCTACCCACTACCATTCCCAGATCAGATCCACAGCACACCTCTATTGCTTCATCTCTGGACTACTCTGGTTACCAGGCAGGGACTGGAGACTCTCTTGAATCATGTCCTAGAATCCATGTTTATGTAATTCACAGGTACAAAAGACATAAAAATATACTTATTTTATTTGCTTCTTGATGGAAGTATATTATGAAAGAATAACTTTCAAGATATAATGTTGAGAGGAGCTTTGTCCTTTTTAAATTTTTTTGATACCTAAAAATTGTGATCATAATAAAAATTCTCAAAATGTCCTGAAAGGAGAATCTACAACTTGATTATTTTTGTTTTATTAAGAAATTTGAATATAGGAATGACTCTATATGTTTTTTGAAGAGAAAAAGGAGATATAATAAGTTATCGGGCATAAAATAGAACATAAATGAACTGTTATATTTCCTTTTATGCTTTCTAGAAAAAGAAACAGAACACCCAAACAGCTTAATCACAAAGAGATTTATTAGGAATAAAGGTAACTGAAAATTTGATAAAATGGTGAAGACAGATTTTCCACTGAATTAAAAGAAATGAATCTCAGGACCTTAGTGCTAACTGGCTCCTGAGGGCTGAAGCAGTCAAAAATTGAAAAGCCTGAATCAGGCAAGTACTATCACAGCTGCCCTATTTGGACTCTAGAAGTAGTCTTCTGTGTTGAGTACACATGGGCAGCTGGGATTTCAATTGGGGATGCTTTTCAGACTCTCTGGCTGTCTCTAGTGGGACGGTACAGGATAAGGACACTTGTTCAGAGCCAGCAATACGCTAAAATGCAGAAAAAGCATGCCTACCCTAGACTGAAGATTGAGACCTCTGAAGGAAGCATCACCTGGATAATTGTACACACAACAACAACAACAACAACAACAACAATGACAAAAATAGGACAAACTCTATGTTGGGTAAACATTCTTGACCAACCTACTACAACTCAGGACAGATAGCATAGGAAAAATTGGTCAGAGGCAGGGAAATTTGAGCATGTCAAATTACTCCAGTTCCAACTGCAAGTGTTTGGCGTCAAATGACTCCTCCTCGATTCCTTTGCTCTGGGGTAGCTGGACCCGTCATTTAATACCCTAGAAATTTCATCTTGAAATTTTTTTTGCATCTTCTTCAAAAATATACTCAATAAAAAAACTTTTCATTCACCTTATTGGATCATCTATGTCAAAACATTATGGTCAATAAAGCGTCTTAAGATGTTCAATAATGGTGTAAGAAATTGTACCTTCAGAGTTCCTTTTAAAATGTTTGTTCTCTTTTTCAATAAAATTATACTTCAAAGTCAAAGCCTCCTTTTTTCTGGTTGGAATTGGGAACTGCTGGTGAAGTGGGTAGTGGGTATAAACTGTGTACAGCTGGGAAGGGGTTCTTGTTGGGATGTATAGTGCTCTGGATTTAGACAACAAGTACACCTAAAGATTATCTGTAGGAATGGGAGGTTAGTGTCTGAACATGGTCAGCAAACCAAAGTGACTGACACCTCATAGACTGTTGGGAGCCGGCCATGGAGGCCCACTGAGCATTAGGGATCAGGAAGGGCCGTTGACCCCAAGACCACTAGGATGTTTTTGGGAGCTGTTGACCCCATTCCCTCCCTCCTTTTCCACTTGGGACTGCAACCAGGAAAGGCTCCTGCTGGCTCTAACAGAAAACTCTGAGACCAGAATGGACACAGCTAAACTTGGGAGTCTATTGTTCCCATTTTCCATGGTTTATGGTTTTGCTTTTAGACAATTTAAGTTCAACTTTGAGTCACATTGAAGAGCCTTAGTGCAAGTCACAGTTTCTCCTGATGTGATTTTAGAAATTTATAGATATAGGTTTTAGAAAATAGTTTATATAGATTAAAGAAAATTTAGGTAACCATTTTATTGTAAAAAGTGTGGTTAGTTTAGTTTGATTGGGGGGGGCAATGAAGTTTGAATTAGGCCAGTGGGTGCCAGGAGAGTGTAACCATAGCAGCAACTGTTTTATAGATACTAGTTTGAATTAGCATAGAATAGTAGAAGTTTATAATTCATTATGGTGGTTTCGGGTTTAGGCATTGAGTAATGTTATTTTAAGTTTATGTTATTGTAAAACAATTAAGGGCACATAGAAACTGGTTTTGGAAACATTAATCAAGCATAAGAAACAAAAAGATGATTTGTGGTTGTTCTTCCTCCTGTTCTTCCTCATGTATGAAAAAACATCTGCTTAAGAGTGGGATATCTTTTGTGCACTTAGACCTGTTCATGTGAAAGGCACATGCTACTTTTATATCTTGTAATGATAATGTTGCAAAATTTAGGGATAAAAACCCACTGTAATTTGCAATAAATGGCTTCTGCTCAATTCTGAACAGTAGTCCAGTCCTCTTCTTTCCCCTTCCTTTTCTTTCTCCCCTCCCCCAGTCGCTTACTCCATCTCACCTCCAGGAACCTCTGAACCTTGCAGGAGCTGGACTCCTACAACAGACTTCAAAGGCAACTTTAAGATCTGGCACATTTGAGCAACAGATGGGGAGAGGCAGTGTCAGACAAATATAATTAAAGGTGAAGTTCTCCTTTTTTGTAGGCCTAATGTGTATTCTTTCTGCATCTATCTTAGGGGTTCTCTCAGAATCTGCAGATTGCTTTGCAATTTCCACCAAATATTCTTTTGTGTTTTTTTAACACCTTGATAATACCCAAACCACCAAACACTCTTGACCCTGTTTACCTTAAATTACAAGTTAAGCATTCTGATTTAGCATGTCCCAGAGCTAAGACCAATGCAAAGGAAGAGGTATGTCACTAGGCAATCCCAGTCTTGGAAGAAGTGTGAGGGTGACTTCAGAGGCAATGATGGCCCAGACCTGGTG
Organism: Carlito syrichta; assembly: GCF_000164805.1. Taxonomy (NCBI): domain Eukaryota; kingdom Metazoa; phylum Chordata; class Mammalia; order Primates; family Tarsiidae; genus Carlito; species Carlito syrichta. Next base: position 84,927 of record NW_007261771.1, on the reverse strand, counting down.
AAATCAACCATCTCCCGAGTAGCCAGGTGAAGTTAAATGCCAGGATTCTGGCATGGTTCCTGTGTTTGAATTTCTTGCATCATTGACTCTCAGAAGTTAACTGAATTTCCTTTATGGAAGAGATGTGACAGTTAGTGGTTGGAAATGTTCAGTAACCAAAGCAGTTGTCACATTGCAGTCATACATAATTTAGTCTTCAGATCTGAAAGATGAGAGGGATTGGTGTACGAAAAATAAAAGTAAAAGAGAAATGTTGGGCTGTGCCCGGTGTATCAGGCCTGTAATCCCAGCAATATGGAAGGCCGAGGCAGGAGGATTGTTTCAGCCCAGGAGTTCCAGATCAGCCTAAGCAACATAGCTACAAAAAAAATATATTACCCAGGAGTGGTGGCATGCACCCATAGTGCCAACGACTTGAGAGGCTGAGGTAGAAGGATGGCCTGAGTTTGGGAGTTTCAGTCTGTGGTCAGCTGTTATGTCACTGCACTTCATTCTGCGTGACAGAGTGAGACTCTGAGAAATAAGTAGGTAAGTAAGTAAGTAAATAAGTAAATAAATAAATAGAAATTTGCCTTTGAAATGCTTAGTATATTTTCTCTTCAGTTCATTCTTAGGTGTTTACATAGCACCTTTTTGTTGCTTTGCTCTCTTTGCCATTTTTTGTGAATCTTTCTCCCCACCATCACCATACATAAATTTAGACCTCCTATTCAATGTCCCCTTGAAACTCAGACCAAGACAAAGGAGAAATACCACTGTCATTTGTGATCCCAGATTTCGAAGGTGGGGCATGAAGTGCTTCTTATTAATGGTGAACAGATAAGATGATACCAGTCACAGGTGATTTAAGTACCAGGATTCTCACGTACTCATCCTATGGTTTAAATTTCACATTTCCTTGGTTTCTCATTCATTAGGAGATTCCCTATACTTTGCATACACATTAGTAAAACAGAGTTTAATTACAGTATCCAACCATATCTATGTGTTACACAGATGCACTCCCTAAAGCATAGGCTAGCCCAAGCTTATCACAATAAACAAAAACTAAGAGTTTAATCTAATTGTTCCTTTCCAATACTTTTGGGAAAATGATTTTCACCAGTACTAGCTCTGTGGTGCTTGAAAGCTATACTTTCTTTCCTATAAGCTTTTTATAAACCTCTTACACTTCACCCTTTAATTCCTAAAATATCCACTCCACTCTTTCCAGCTTTCTTTGTTATCAAAATTCTCTACACCACCTTCACTGAAACTTAAGTTATCACTTAGTCATTAAATGAACACTAGCGTTTTCATGACAAATTGAAAAAGCAATTGATTTTGTTCACCTGTTGGACCATAGGCTGATATTTCTCTATTTCAGACTCTATTCTAATTCCTCCAACTAGGGTTGACTAGTGAAATATATATCACACCAGCTGAGGAATAGATGATTGGATGTATGTTGTAGACATGTATGTGCCTTTATTTAAATATTTAATATATTGCTTTAGTTATAAGAGAGTACATGTTTAAAAAATATAATTATTAAAGTGAAGATTGCCAGAAAATTCTGTTTACTTTTTTTTTTTTTTTCAGTTGGAGTCTCACTCCATTCTCCAGGATGGATTGCAGTGGCACACTCACAATCATCCTAGCTACAACCTGCTGAGCTCAGATGATTTTTCCGCCTCAGCCTTCCAAGTAGCCTGAACTAAAGGTGTGCAGTACAATGCCTGGCTAATTTTTTTTTCAAACTATTGTGTATTGTAGAGATGAGGTCTCCCCAAGTTGCCTAGGCTGTTCTTGAACCCGTGGGCTTTAGGCAATCTCTCTTTTTTCCCCTAGATTCCTAATTAAATATTGTGTGTACTGACATTAGTGCAAATAACTTAGCCATTTCATTAGGGTAATCTAAACTAATGTATTTTGGTTGTTAAAAAGAAAGGACAGTAATATAAGCTAAAAAATAAGGAATATTTATTATTTTTTTTTAGAGTTGTGGGGTACATGTGAGTATTTACTACATAAATTAATTACTGCAGGTGAGTTTGGGCTTCTAGTGAGCTCTCTCTTCCCTGATAGTGGATCTGGTCCCAATGTGTAGTTGTGTGGCCCTCGTTTCTCCTCCTTCCCTCATTTAGCAGTGTCCAGAGTCTGTACTTACCATCTTTGTGCTCATGGGACCAGTTATCAGGGAAAGGCACACACTCAAATATGATAGTGCTGTGGTATTTCTTCTTAAGATTTTTAGGAGGAAAAATAGAACACACTCAAATAGTTGAGACACAAAGAAATTTATTGGAAGATAAATCTACAAACTGATAGAAAGGTGAAGACATAATTCAGTCTGAACATCAGGGAATGACTCTCAGAACCACTTTGTAAACTGACTCAGGAGAAGAGACACCATCAGAAATTACAAAGCACTGAATAAGGAAGCTCCTTCCACAACCAGTTTTTTTTTTTAAAGTAGCAATTTCTGAAAAAACATTAAAACACCAAGTCATTAATGTGTTTGTGAGAAATGTGTTTCCACAGCCTCTGTTGTTGGAGAGTAAATGCTGCATTCTTTCTAAAAAAATAACAATCAGACAATGTTCAGTAAAATTAGGTTTATATATGGGACAATTCATTGGTACATATCCAGAAAAAAAGTAACATGGGCCCATAACAATCTATTTTTTGTGGTGTTGGTGATCTATGACAATCTGAATGTCAACTGTAGGACATAGGGGAAGTAAAGTATGGCAGAAGCTAATATTCCAGAGTTGAGAGCAGCAGATGAAATGTGCACATGAAGATCTTAGAGACTTGCAGATTAGTGGAAAATACTGAATACAGCAAGACATATAACCTGATACTTTGAACATAAATTGAAAATATATGCAAACAACCATTATGTTAGTTACTATAAGACCAATTTTATTAGGGTTCTCCAGAGAGACAGAACCACTAGGAAATATAGCGATAGAGAAAGACATAGATATAGTTACAGAAACAGATACATCGATAAGGGAATTATTAGGGGAACTTGTTAGGGGCTCATGTGACTGTGGCAGCTGAGAAATTCCAGGACAGGCTGTCTACAAGTTGGAGTCTTGGAATGCTGGTAGCATGACTCAGTCCAAGTGTGAAGGCCTTAGAACCAGAGAAGCTGACAGTGTGACTGACTCTCAATCCAAGGCCAAAGGCCTGAAAATCTGAGTGCCATGGTGTAAAGTCTTGTAGTCCTAAAGATAGAAAACTTGGAGTTTTGATGTTCAAAGACAAGAGAAGAGCAACATATCAACTCTCCACAAGAGAAGTTTCCTTTTTTTTTCATCCAATTCTCTGCTGATTGAATTATGACTGCCCACATTGAGAGCAGACCTTCCCCACTTAGTCTGATGACTTACTTACTAGTTTCCTCTGAGAACACCCTCACAGATACACCCAGAAATATTACTTTACCTGTTCTCCGGGTAATCTTTAGTTAATACTCAATCCAGTCAAGGTAACACTTAAAAATAACCATCACACTAGTTGATACAAAAATACACCATTAAAGCATGACTATTATCAAGTAAAAGAATAACAAGTATTGTCAAGGAAATGGAGAAAAGAGAATGCTTTCACTCTGTTGGTGAAAATGTAAACTGATGCAGTCATTATGGAAAACATTGTGGAGATTCTTCAAAAAAGGTAATAAAAAAGTCTACCATATGATTGAGCAATTCTACTCCTGGGTATATATCCATTAGACCTGAAATAAAGATCTTGCAGAGATATCTAAATGTCAATGTTAACTATACCATTATTCATAATAACAAAGATATGGAAAAAACCCTAAGAATGTACACACGATAAAGAAAATGTAGTATATGTATACAATGGAATATCAGTCTTAAAAAAATTTTTTTTAAGAAATCCTGCCATTTTGAAAATATAGATGAAACTAAAGGACGTTATGCCAGACTTCAAAAAATAAATATCACATGATCTCACTAATATGTTAAATCTAGAGGAGTCAAAGTCACAAAATTTTTTTAAAAAAGAAAGTGGTGTGGTGATTACTGGGGGTAGGGGATGAGGGTAACAGGGGGATATTAGTCCCAAGGTACAAACTTACAGTTATGAGAAATAAGTTCTGGAAACCTAATATATAGCATGGTGACTGTAGTCAATAATAATACATTATATACTTGAAATCTGCTAAAAGACTAGTTTTAAGTGTTCACATCACAAAAAAGGGAGGGTTATGTGATGTGATGTGTATATTAATAAGCTTCTTTGTAGTAATTTAACAACACACATCAAATCATCAAGTTGTACACTTTAAATATATAAAATTTTGCCTAAATAAAGCTGGGAAAATTTTGTTTACATTTAAGTACACATGTACATAAATAGATAATACTAGGGAAAAGATATACCTTTAAATAAAATGCTAAGGGATGGATTGCAGTGGAAGTAGGGATAGTAGACAAAGGGGAATAACGAAAAATAGTATGCATGTAATTACAACAAAAAATAAATACTCTGAAAAAAAATGCCATTGAAAATGTGACATTATCCCACCCCATTTGCCCTGCTGATATGGAAATCATAGCAAGTTTGAAGGTCACTTTGGTGAACATAATCTAGACAAAAATAGAAAAAAATACAATTTTAATTAAGCACAGGACTCTCTGAAAAGAGAGTCTAGTCTAGTCTAATTGCTCCTTCACTCACTTCCCTACCTTATGTGTTCACTTGAGGACCTAGGTTATCTGTCCATCTCCAGCATGAACTAGCTTTATGGTCTTGGACTGTGGTCCAACCTCACTGAATCCCATCTCTAAAGTAAGGCGATGTTTCTCAGATATGGGAAGAGAATTAGATATATTAATATAACATGCCTATGTTTGTCTAAAAAGATGTTGTATTGTGAATGGAAACTGCCAATAATTGGGCCTTTCCTCTCACCCCATCGTTCCACTGCCTGATTCAATAAAAACTCAAGAAATTTCAAAGGTCCCTTCCAGAAATTTTTACCATAATCCTACCAGTGTCTGAAGAAATTTGCATGGATAAAGAATGGGAATCCCCAAATAATTAGATTTTGGTATCTTACTACATGCCACCTTGCCTGAACCATGAGCAGGCCTGGACCTGGGCACTCAATAACTTTGCAGGGCTTAGCTGCCACTCGTGCCAATGCTCTCAGTTCTGTGGGAAAGTGGACACCGGTGCTTTCAAGCTGCTGAAGTTGAGAGGGACCAAAATTGCTGTTGAGACTCAGAAGTCCAGGAACCAATGACTAAAATGAGGAAGGGGCTCCAGTCACCTCAACAAAGGTAGATGCCACCATCAGAGAATTCTGAAGGGTTTGGTACCAGTCAGAAGATGCCACCTCCTGGGCAGGTGGACAGACTGATGCCCAGGGATCCTCCCTGAGCCCAGGCCACTCCCACAAGCTGCTGAAAACCAAGGCTTTCCATATGAAGGAGCCTGCAAAGGGGAGGAACACCAGCCTTGCTGCAAACCCACAGCATGACCATCTCCAACCAATGCCCTGGAAAGAACCTGAGATGCCCCAGTGGGTGTGCTTATACTGTCCCTGTGGCCTTTTGTACTGGAACTGTGACATGCACACATAAGAGCCCTTCTGCTGTAAAGATTATTCTGTTTTGCTCTTCTGAATTGCCCTAAATGTTTTTTAGTTAGAAAATATCTCTTCATGTAATGAGATACGTGTTAAGATACACTTTTCTGAGATCTACTCAATTGTGATGGTTCTTCTGTTGAAACTACATATGATGATTAAAGTGTTTCCCCTTTTCTCCACTTGTGAAATTGATTAATTTTAGTTGGGTAAATCAAGATTGGAAGCTGTATAGATGGCCCTGAAGTAGAATGGAAGCAGGGATCCAACTCAGAGGTCTTTTTGATTTGTTTCTGTTTTGTTTTGTCTTTAGATGTCTCACTCTATCATCCAGGTTGGAGTGCAGTGCCATGTTCATAGCTCTCTACCACCGTGAACTCCTAGGCTCAAGTCATCTTCCCATCTTGGCTGCTCAAAATGCTGGTATTATAGACATTAGCTTTCAGCGTATCCCAAGCTCTTCTCAACAACTAGTCCTGGCTAAGTATGGTGGCTCAAACTTGTAATCTCAGTGCTTTGGAAAGCTGAGATGAGACGATTGCTTGAGACCATATCTCAATAAAAAAGAAAAAAAAATTGAGACCAGCCTCAGTGACTCCCTTCTGATAATCCTGCACTTTGGGAGGAGCATGTAGCAGGATTGCTCCTGAGAACTCGAGACCAGACTGGGCAACACATGTGAGACCCCCCTCAACAAAAAGATTTTTAAAAAACCCTAGCGGGGTGTGGTGGTACCCACCTGTATTTTCAGCTACTAGGGCAGCAGAGATAAAAGGATTGCTTGAATCAATGAGTTGGAGGCTGCAGTGAATTGGGATCAACCACTGCCCTCTTGCAAGGCAACGGAGGGAGTCTTTGTCTCCTAAATAAATAAATTGATAAATAAATATTGGCCAGCCTTTGTGGTCAGAGACTGTAGTCCTAGCTACTGGGGAGGCTGAGTTGGGAGAATCATTTGAGACCAGGAAATCAAGGCTGCAATGAGCTATGATGGTGCCGTTGTTCTTCAGTTTGGTTGACAGAGCCAAACAGTCTCAAAAAACAAACCACGAAGACCATGCAGCACTGGTGGGACCTAATACAGTGAAAGCTCACATTGTTATGACCAAGTAAGCGAGAAGTTACGCCAGCAAGTTGAGTCTAATTAATTATGAATTTATTAAACACGCGGCTCAAGAGTAGGCAAACACCAGAGAAACTCTTGGCAAATTGGGGCAGTTCATGACAAGTTTTTATAGGTAAAATTTGCAGCATTGGCTATGTAACAACTTAGTTATCATAGCAACTATTAACTAACAACTTGGCAACCAAAATGGGAATTTTTGATTGTTAGGGAGCTTTGATTAATTTCATGTCCAGGTATAGTCAATGCTCAGGAAGTCCCTGCAGTTCTGTCATTAAAATATAGTTTAAGGTAGTTACATAGAGACAAGGAAGTAGAATTATTATACAATGGAGTTACCTTGGTTAGGTCACCAACAGAATGTAATAACCAACTATGAAAATGTCAAAGCGTAACATTTGATTTCAGTTAACAAAGCATACAATTACATGGAAGCTATGGCAAAGGAGTTCTGTCATGGTCAGCAGGCAACGGTCAGCACAACCTACCCAGAGGAGACAAAGCTGGGGGACTGTGGTCACGGGAATGTTACTATAATCACACATAGGCATTGATTCTTAGGTCAGTCAGGTAACTAAGATGAAAGTTTTAAACAAAATGGAGTAAGCTGGTTAAAATTATTACTTTGCTAGCAGTTTGATTTTATTAACTGATTTAGCTTATTTCAACATCACATCCTCCAAAGCAATAATCTGTGAATAAGGAATCTAGCCTCTAGACCTAAACACTCCCACTGGGCCCCACCCCCAGCACTGGGAATTAAATTTAAACATGAGGTTTTGGGGACAAATATTTAAAGTAAAGAAATGGTGAAGGGGTTAAGCATGCTAGTTCAGATCTCTCTTCCTTTTCTATAATGTCACTAGTCCCGTTCCCTTGATAATCCATTAACCCATTAACCATTAATCCATTAATCTATGAATCAATTCATCCATCAAAAGGACAGATCCCTCATGACCCAATCACCTCTTAAAGACCCCACATCTGAATACTGTCACATTTGGGATTATGTCTCAATGTGAGTTTTGCAAGGAACAAACATTCAAATCACAATACCCCATTGTAGCAATAAATCTTGCTATCTTAGGTGAATTAATGGCTATTTTAAATTGAACCTTTAAAAAAAACTCTAAGGAAAAGTGATTTATGAATGCATTCCTGATTTGGGCTCCCTTATGATCCACTTTCAACACAACAATCAGGGTAGAGTCTCTCCAAGGGTGGCCTCAGGCCAATATGGAAACAATATGGAAGTGGGGAAGTCCAGGCCTCCAGAACACAGAGTAGAAAGCTACTCTATCCAGTCTCACAAAAGGAGCCACAGAGTGGCTGGGATTCAGAAGTTGCCAGCTTTTGTGTTTTTATACTCTTCTGTCCTCTTGGGCAGTCCTAACAGATAACTGGTATCTGCATGTTGACCTTAGTTCTAGAAACAAATTCTATCAGAATAGAAAACTAGTGCGATTAACATAGAACCCTAACATCTTGAATTAAATTATCAAGAGTCAAAAATCAATCCGTGACAGAGCAGTTTTAGATATAATATTAAACACGCACATTTCTGTACTTGTGGAGAAAAAACTGTTTTTGAGAACTCTGATTCATAGAAAGTTTATTTTGCTCCCGTCTTATTGGTTATGCTGGAGCACAGATGAGAATCTTGTTCTGCCTGCAGAGAGAAGCTTGGGAGAGAGGGGGGCCCTAAAAGATCATTTGGGATGTTAGTGAGGGGCAGGGCAGCGGTGGTCACCCAAATCTTTCTCTTTTTTTATCTATTGTTTTCTATGTATTTTTTTATTGTGACAGTATATGCATATCAAAATTTGCCATCTTAAACCTTTTTAGTCGGCAGGTCATAATGTTGTCCCACCATTGTTACCATTAATCTCCACAACTCTTTTCATCTTTAAAAAGTAAAACTCCAGGCCACACATAGTAGCTCAGCCTATAATCCCAGAACTTTGGGAGGTCAAGGCAGGAGGATTGCTTGAGCCCCGGGGTTTGAAACCAGTCTAGACAACAGTGTGAGATCTGACTCTACCAAAAAAAAAAGAAAAAGAAAAAAAAAGAAGAAAAGAAAGAAAGAAAATTGAGCCACTCAAGACTTTTGAAACGCTCCAAATGGGACGTTTCTAGTGTTTGAAAAGTCTTTGCCTGAGTTACAGTGAGAAGTCCTTTTAAAATATCATCATGTCTGTGTAATTTAATCCCATTTTAGGCATTAATGTAGCTGCCCTTCTAAGTTTTTGAAAAACCCATATTTCTCATAATAATGGGTGCAAAAATTATTCCAAAATGTTAGCATTCAGCATCTAACAACAAATTTAAAAAAATAACCTGGAGATAATAATTGAATAATTTCTTTTGGTGGTACAAACAACACCAGAAAGATAGTAGGGAAGTGATACAGGAAACAGAAACTACCTGTAAAGCATGCTTATCAAGTAACTTTACAATGTGGTTGACTGTGTTCAACTCTAAAACAATTCTCAATATATTTAAAAGTATTCAAACCCTGTCACACAAAGCTTAATCTTATTTAGAAACTTGGAAAGTGATATAAAATATGTGTTAATCCCCATTTACAGATTAAAAAACTGAGGCTCAGGGAAATCAAATAGACTCACCTGTGGTCACATAATAGGAAGAAGTGAAGTCAGAATTGCATCTGAGTGTCAAGGTCCAGTGTTAGCATATGCCTCTGAACAGATGGAGCTGAGGCCTACAGAAGGGATGGCTACAATGTCAAGCAGCTTAGCCTGTGAAGACAGTAGTTGTCTCTGCGTCTGGTTTGTCTCCAAGGCATGTCTGGTAGAGAGGCATCCGATAATTCTGAAAGAAAGAAGAGATGAATGATTTTTCCTCTCAATGAGCATTTTTCTACTGAGTTCTATCCTCCTTTCTGTACTGGATTTCTCTGAGTTTGTTATATATTTGTGTGTTTTCTTTTGCTCTATATGTTGATATCTGTCACATGCTAATATACTCTCCCGGTCTGTAAGAGGCCTTTTCCATCTCTTTATGGAATTTTGTATGAATGTAAAGTCATAATTTTAATAAAGGTAACTCTAGTAATCTATTCCTTCCTATTTAGTATTTCTCAAACCTTCAAAATTGTTCTCTATTTTAAACTCATGAAGATATTCTTTTTACTAACTTCTAAAATTATTATTTGTTTTTCACATTTGGATCTATAATCCATGTGAAGCTAATTTGTGTGTGCGTTTGTGTAAAGAATGAGGTGACATTTTAGAATGTACAGATTTTCTGAAAACACTTTCTGAGAAGACATACACACACTTTTTTCTCCATGTGTCTGTGTAATTGTCTCTGGCCCTCAAATCTGTTCCACTGCTCTATATACCTATTCCCCAGGCCAATACCTGCCTTTCTTAATCAGTCAATCTTTGGATCTATCTAACTGTCTTTTAGAGCAAAGGCTCCCCCTTGTCATATTTTTGTCAAATAGTCCTTGTTCTTGACAACATGTAGTTACATATTTAGAAGCTGCTTGTCAAGTTTCACAAAGATTTTTGAATTTTGATTAGTATGGCATGGAGCCTACAGATTAGTTTGAGGAGAAGGGACAATTTAAAAATAATGGGTCTTTCAATTTATGAATTTGTGTGTGTGTGTGTATGTATTTATTATTTATTTGAATTGGTGTCTCACTCAGAGCACAGGCTTTTTCCCCATTCATTTTTCCTATTAGAAGGTCTTTATTTCATATTATTTTTAATGTTTTCTACTCCCATAGATTTACTAAGTTATAACTGAATAATAAAAATAAACATATTTATCCCCATACGTATCTTTGTGTGGTGTGAAGACTGATATTTCTCGACAGATTCACTAGATAGATGGGCTCTTTTTCGAAAATCAGTTTGATGGGTTGTAAACAGCATAGCTTAATGACTAGATTTGTCACAGAAAGAGTGACAGGTAGAAAGGCTTAGCATCCCTTCAGGGAACTTCTGTAGACATCTTACAATCGGTTACAGTAAAAAAGTGTGAAAGCCACTATAACAAAATGACGTTATCTTGATATCAAGCTTTCCAGCATTGGCAGTCTTTGCTTATCTTTTTGAAGACATTGGCGACTCTTGGTGAAGTTTGAGAGATTTCTCCTTTGCGGAAATCAGCGTTGGCCTTCAGTCGTCCCCGCCTCGTTTTCTGTAATTTGCCTCACCTACTGCGCCATCTAGTGTAGCATGGAGGGAAGTGAAGCGCATCGGGGGTGGATTGTAAAAGAAAGATTCTAAAGAAAGAAATAGAAGATTATTATTTTTTTCCTAAGCCTCAATTGTGTATACTTGAGCAAAAAAAAAGGATTTCCAATAAAAACTAAAAAGTAATTAGGGAAGGTTATTAAAAAGTAATTAAAATTAAGTAATTTTGGCTAAATAGCCAGTGTGTAATTTGTGTTTTCCCTGATACTAATCTTGTGATAATAATTTGAATAATTTTACTTGGGTGGTACAAACAGCACCAGAAAGGTAGCAGGGAAGTGATGAAGGAAACAGAATCCACCTGTAAAACGTGTTTATCAAATCACTTTCCTTAGTGGTGGATTGTGTTCAACCCTAAAACAATTCTTGGGCCATTGCCTTGCTAAACTATGGTGTGGCCATGTTCTCCTTAAGCTATGGCCAGGCCCCCTTCTCTCCCCTCCCATGAGGAGGTGAATTTCCTCTTTCTCTCTCTCCAATTTGCTTTCTAAATAAACTATATATTCTAATCTAACTTCTGTGCAATTCTTTGTATTTTCATGCAGCACTGAATGACACAGCAGACACCCACACCCCAGAGGGCCTGATCTAACATTCTGGAGGCCCTGCTGGGAGTGTGACCTAACAATAATGGTCACATTTTGTTTCATAGCTAGCTGCATAGATAGATACAGCTAGATATCTTAAAAAAACAAAAACAAAAACAAACAACTCTCAATATATTTTAAAATATTACAGTCCTATACATTTACTCATAGAAAGATTTATCTTGTTGAGAAACTTTGGAACACGATGTAAAAAACGTGATTTGGAGACAGCAAAGTCTACGACATATTAGCCTAATAACAAAAATGCTGTTTAAAAGAAAATGAAAAAAATAAAAAATAAAAAAAGATGAGTAAGAAATTAAAAATAAATAAATAAAAGAAAAATGATATTTATTTGATAATAGAACAATGTAAAGGAAATTTGTGTGACTGATAATTACATGTTCATTCAAGGATGTAAGGGAAAACAATGGTTTTTAAAAGAAAACTATGTAAAATCTCATAATTGTTTTGAAATGATTGTCCTTGATTAAAAGACTAGTAACAAGGATGACCTAAATCTATGGTTGGAAAGGCAGTTGCTGGACAAAAGTCCAGGAAGAAGATATTTTTCCATTTTATGCACTTACACATTTGTGTAAGTTTGGAATGGCCTTTGTGCAAGGTTGTGCTTTTTGTTGAGTTTTTTGGGATTGTTTTGTGATCAGGCATATACTATGAGAACCCTGTCCTATTTGTCAGGGTTTTGTTGTTGTTGTTTATAATGTAAGTGACTACATACTGTTTCTGATAATTTTAATAAGCAGGATTCCTTAGATATTTTCCCACTAACTCCTTTTGATTTTGATTAAAGTCTCTTCCTAGAAGCTTTTTCATTATCTGGCATTTTGCCTGTTGTATTTGGGAGGTTAGTGTTCTTAGCTTCATCAAATGGCATTAGGCATCAAACCCCCCAAAATATATCAACATTTGGAAGTTGGATGAGAAATGACAACAGAAAGCCCAAGACCTGTGGGAAGAGCAATAATGGCAAACACTAAAAATCTAATGACTCTTGAGGAGACCCAGGCAGGAGAACGGCTTCAGTATAGGAGGTCAAAGCTGAAGTGAGTTTTGATTGCTCCACTGTACTCCAGCCTGGGTGACAGATTGAGATCTTGTTTCTTAAAAACAAACAAACAAATCTAATGGAAAAACTATGCAATTTTATTAAGAGACTCCAACAAATATCTAAATCAATTAAGAATGATTGAAAAATTTTCTTATAGATCTAAATTCTTCCTTAATTGATATATACTTTAAATGCAATACAAAACCTAACAGTGAATTTTAGTAAAACAAGACAAATTGAGTTTGCAAACCACATGAAAGTTTAAAGAGGTATAAAAGAGTGAAGAAAAAGTATGGGAAGGTAGAATTTGCCCTACATGAAAGTTATTATAATTAAAATAGTACATTGTAATTAAATAGTTACAGTAATTAAAATAATACAATATTTTTGCAAGAAATACATAAATTTGCTACAGAAAAAGAACTGAGAGACATGAAACAGACCCAAAATTTTGTAGCACTTTAGAATGTTAGTATATATTGGTGTACATATTTATAGTTCAATCTCTCTGTCTGTTTCCTTTGTCTCTTTCTATTCTTATCTCCTCCTCTCTTTCACTCTTCTTTATAATACAAAAACAAAGAACTATTTGATAAATTGAGCTTAAGAAGTGTTTATCTATATAAAAGTTTTAAATTAGATCTGTGTTTCAACACTCATATATTTCCTCACCACCAGATGCATTAAGGACATATATTTTATATACAACAATTTAAAATTATTGTTAAGAAATATAGGTGCATTTTTGGAAATATATTCTTGGGAAAAATCTAGTAAAAAAGCTACAAAAACACTAAATATAAAAGAAAAGATTGAGAAACCTTACTATGTAAAATTAGAAATTTTCTTCCTTTATAGACACCTTTTAAAAAAGCGAAAGACCATCTACAAACCAGGAATTGATATTACAAATCACAAAGCCAGTAAATAGTGTAAATAAAAACTCCAATACATTATTTTAAAATATATTAAACCTCTGAGAAAAATGGGCTACTGATATGACAAGGAAGGCATCTCACAAAAAAGAAAATAGATACAATGAATAAAAATAAAATATGCAATTACTGATCAAATTAATGCACAGCAAGGTCGAAATTAGGTTCTAATTTTACCTCTTCAAAAAGTCAATATTGGGCCATTGCTTTGCTAAGCACTGGTAAGGCCATTTTTTTTAAGCTTTGGCCCCCGCCCATCTCTGGGAGAGGTAAATTTCTTTCACTCTCTCTAATTTACTTCCTAAATAAACTGTACTTCCAGATTAAAAAAAAAAAGGTGTCATTGTTAAAATACCTGACAATACCAAGTGTTCAAGAATATTTAGAATATTAGAATATTTTATGTGATGTCTGTAGAAATGTACCATCACTTTGAAAAACAATTTGTTGTTGGGCACGATGACCCATGCCTATAATCCCAACACTTCGGGAAGCACAGAAGAGAGTATTGCCTGAGCCAGGCATTTGAGACCAGCCTGGGCAACTTGCCACAACCTTGTCTCTACAATAAAAAACTAAAAAAAAAGAAATAAAGAAAAGAAAAACAATTTGTTGCCTTAGGAAGCTGCAAGTCACAGATCTCAAAATCTACTAATTCCATTCAAGGTGCATTCCCAAGAGAAATTCTTGTACATCTTGATCAGGCTTATACTACACCAGGAAAGCTACCCACTTCCTGTCTAAAATTCTCTATTTTCAATATTCCAAAACGCATCTGGTCCTAGTATTTATTAAAAACTATTGTGCTCCTGTATTTTTCCTAGTTATATTCCCTATCATGATATGGATATCATTTTGTAACTGTCGTTTTTATCTTAATATCTTTGCCAACTTTTTTTAGAGCAACATCATGAAATCATTCTCTCTCTTCTACCAACAGTTTATATACTACTGTTGGAGTGCAAGAAATTTCTATCTTTAATTTCCTATTATTAGACATTGTCCAGTTTTTACTTTTTCCTCAAATTTTCTTCATCTAATTTTCTTCTTTTTTGGCAGATACATTCCTAGATGTAAAATTTCTGGGCTGCAAAAAGTTCTTTGTGTTATAAATTTTATTTATATAGTATTTTTCCCTTCAAAATATATTAGCAGTAAATTCAACTGTCAGTAGGCTCAAACAATTATATTTCTGCACCAGTCTTCTAACACCAAGCAGAGCTCTTCCATCCTGAAGATTTTTATTCCAGTCTTCTACTCAGCTATAAAGGCTCCAATTTTCTCCCATATTCTTTCCCCCAGTTCGAACTTCTAATCTTTTCAATTCTCTGCCCATTCTCTCATTTTCTTTCTGTTTTGCTATTTCTCACTTATTTTTCTACAGTTGTATATTTTCTCGTGCTCAAGAAAAACACATGGCATTGAAGGGACGAATCACATTCAGACCATTTCTTTCTGGTCGTCAAGTCAGCTACAGCAGTGAACTTGGAGCTGGCTGTGCTCTGAACGTTTTTTTGAGAGTACCTTTGCTCTTTCACGAGGATGTTTGGTCCATAAAAGCTGTGGCTAGTTCTTTTTCGTGTGTGTGTGTGTGTGTGTGTGTGTGTGTGTGTGTGTGTGTGTGTATGTGTGTCTTCCTGTCTGAGCCCCCTCATCCCCCCACTACAGTACATAAGCTTCACGAGGTCAGGAGCCTGGTCTCGTTCACCGCCGTGCCCGCAGTGCCCAGAGCAGTGTCTGACACAGCACAGGACTCCATAATTACGTGTTGCCTAAGAAGATACTCTCACACGTGAGTTGCCCAAGAGCGTATTCTGTTGGTTGGGACTGTGCCTTTGGGGGGAAACAGAGACGAGGAAGCCCCTCCCTGCCTCTGCAGAGACCTTTTCAAGTGGAGGTGACAGGCATGGCCAGAGCAAAGAGATTGCCACGAGACTGGACAGAGTGCGAGAGCCTTCACACGCTGGCCTCCTGCAGGATCGAGACAGACCTTCCCTGGAGGCCGAATCTGAAACCCACCAGAAACAGATCCCGGGCGACTCACGGTGCGCCTTCCGGGCACCTTGGAGGGAGCAGCCCTTGCCTCCTGGAGGCGGAAAAGAGGAAGAAGAAGAGGGAGCTTCCTCCTTGTCTCTTGGCCTCTCAGCCAGGCAGCCAGTCACAGGCAACACTGGGAAAAGGCCCTACTAGCCCCACTGCCTGAAGCCCCCGGCCTCCCTCTCAAGGGTCCAAAAGCAAGAGAGTAACTCCTTCCCCTCACCATCACCCCAAGGCTTCCTGCCTGGAATAGCCAGTCCCAGGTGAGAGCAACCCGGCTGAATGCATGCAGACACTCTAGGAAGTGCTTTTATTTTTTATTTTTTCGAGTGGGGTCTCATTCTGCCGCCCAGGCTGGAGTGCAGTGACACAATCATGGCTCACTGCAGCTTTGACCTCCTGGGCTCAGGTGATAGTCCGCCCAGGAGCTGGGACGACAGGCACGCACCACCTTGGCCAACTAAGTTTTTTTATTTCTGGTAGAGGTGAAGTCTCGATATGTTTCTCTCCTGGGCTCAGGCAATCCTCTCACCTTGGCCTCCAGAGTGCTGAGATTACAGGTGTGAGCCACCGCACTGGCCAGGAAGTGCTCTTTTTCTTTTCTTTTTTAACTAGATCTCGAACCACTAATTGCAAAATTTTTATCCGCAGGAAGTGCTTCTTGAGGCATCTGTCTATTTAAAAGGAAAGGGGTGTCTTGAGGCCACAGCCCCCAACCTTGACGGGGCCTGCCTTCCAGGAGGTCTTCCCTTCCTTGGTTTCTCTAAAGCGGCTGAGCTGGGTGATCGCTGATCTTAAGAACAGCAGCACACAGCCAGTCGTTCACAGGCTCGTGTTTTGAAGAGGGACAAGCCTGAACTCACCGCCTGCCTGGGGGCCTGGGCTCCATACCTGGGGAGTCAGTCTTCTACTTTCTAACCAGCCGGACTTGAAGTTGGAGTAACCGCCTGGTGAGTGACAGGTGTTTCCCAGCTGAGCCCCTGGGGAGATTCTCCAGTGGGGCAGGGACGCCCCTTCCCCAGGAGCCTGGTGGGCCAGCTGGAACGAGGAGCTGGCTCCCCGCCTGGGCCCCCTGACGGTCCGCCTGGGAGCGGTCTCCTCCCGTCCTCCCTCTTCCCGGAGAGCGTCCGGTGCGCCCTCCTCTCTCCGTGAACTGCTCCAGCCCGGCCTCCGCAGCTCGGTCTCTGGCTCCTGCCTCCGACTGGGCTCCCGCCGCCCTCTCCCCCTCCCCTCCCCCGCGCTGTCATTCACC
>NW_007261771.1:67683-68064 GCF_000164805.1 Carlito syrichta | reverse complement strand
CCCAGTAACGACTCCACGCCGTCTGAACTGAGAGATTTATTAAAGGGGCAGTTACACAAAGGGACTGTAACCGAGGAAGGACGAGAGAGAGAGAAAAAGAGAGAGAGAGAGACCGAGAGAGAAAGAGAGCAAGAGAGTAAGAGAGTGGCGGGGACAGAGAGAGAAAGCAAAAGGTGGGGGAGGGAGTGTGAGAGAAAGTAAGAGAGAGAGGGAGAGAGCTAACAAGAGAGTGGTGGGGACAGAAAGAAAAGCAAGAGAGAGAGAGAGAGAGAGAGAGAAGGCCAGAGAGTGACGGGACAGAGAGAGGGAATAAGAGAGAGAGAGAGTTATGCAGGGAGAAAGGTATATTTATGAACCTTGCAGGGGCAGGCCAGTGCCGTG
>NW_007261771.1:66250-67663 GCF_000164805.1 Carlito syrichta | reverse complement strand
ATTTACAGACAAAATACACCAAAGAAAGCATCATTTTATATTTGTTTCTATTATCTTTCAGACTATGACAAAATAAAAAATTATGATATTAGTAAACACCTGAGAAAATTATTTTTTCTCAGGCACTCTATAAACATTAACTTTTACTATGGAGTATATTCATGAAAGCTACTTTGTAAAATGAAAGCCTAATGCAGCTAGATAACTTGCTGAAAATCATTCATATAGAAAGTCACAGAATTGCTCTGCAGTTCAGTAGGTAATTGGAGCCTGTATTGGAGCCTGAGACCTTAGCATCTTGATATTACACAGGCACACACAAAAGCTGAAATATTTTAAATTTAGCAACTCTACAGTAGAAGATAAAGCTGGGAAAGTGAAACACCGTGTTAAAAACTGAGCAACTGCTTCAGCTTACTCCCCAATAACATCTTCTTTAGTGGATCCATTGGGCATGCTGACAAGCATTGCTGGGTGGCAGAAAAAGATCCAGTCTCTTCTCCAGGACTAGCAAAGGGGTTTGGTGCAATAATGAACTTCCCATAAAACAGGGTCCTCGAATATAGCTTTCCCTCCACAAGCACAGTAGAACCTCTTCTTCTCAGCCCCTATAGCAAACTATTTGACTCCAGATAGCTTTATCTCAGATGATAGAATTTTATGCTAATCTCATTAATTTCATGTTCTGATGTATTTTGCTTCTAAGGTTTAGGTTCCTACCCACATTCCTGCCAACTGCTTTGGGGGCCCCAGAGACCAGAAGAGTATAAAAACTCAAAAGAAGGTGACTTCTAAATCCCAGATAGTTGGTGCCACCTGATGTGAGAAGGACATAATGTAGCAGGAGTCTCCAATGGACTTGTGGCAGACTTGACTTTTTGCAGACAGGTGAGATCAGATAGATATTTTCAGCTCTGAGATCAGTACATTCAGTGTCCTGGATGTTCCTTTCCTGTACTTACTATTGCGACCTCTCCTAGGACAGCCAAGAGGTTCATTGTGACCAGGTTTCCATGCCTTGCCGTCTTCTCTGAAACTGCTGGGGAGGAGATCATTTTCCCAGAAGACAGAATACCTTGAGAGGAAGCACAGACTCGCCTGCCCTGTACCTGATGCCTGTGACTCATGAGGAGCCTCTTGTAATGAATGATGTGGCAACACTTCAGTGTTGGCTCAAATGTGATGAAATTTTGCTTTAAAATTGTTTGCTTTTTTTTGTTGTTATTTTATTTTAGTTTTGCCCTTTCATTAAAATTGTACACAATGTGAAATTTTTGTTCCCTGTGCTTTTGCAGTTGCTGTTGGGTAAGGACAGGTGAAAGAAGTTTTGGGGGCACCCAGTAACGACTCCACGCCGTCTGAACTGAGAGATTTATTAAAGGGGCAGTTACACAAAGGGACTGTAACCGAGGA
>NW_007261771.1:7382-66230 GCF_000164805.1 Carlito syrichta | reverse complement strand
AGAGTGACGGGACAGAGAGAGGGAATAAGAGAGAGAGAGAGTTATGCAGGGAGAAAGGTATATTTATGAACCTTGCAGGGGCAGGCCAGTGCCGTGCCTGAATCTTATTGGAGGAGACTATAAGGTAGCATTTCTATAGGAAGAGGTTGTTTGAGCACAGGTTTAAGTTTCGCGCGGGCGGGAAAGGCAGGAATTTATGGCCTTTGTTGTCTTTAGGAGGCAGAGCCATCTTGGGGATGCCCTTCTGACTGTGGTCTGCACCTTTCAACAGGAGCGGGGTGGCCATTTGTTGGTTCCTGGACCAGTGGGGACCATGATTCTTGGCTTTGCTCGTTGCAGGGCCGAAGTGGTGTGTACCATGCAGAGGGGTTGTGGGAAAGTCAGCCAGGGGTCTTGCGAGTCAGTCACTCTCAGCCTCTGGGTCTCTGGATAACCAGTGGACATGAAGCATCCCTGGGAACTTAGTCCAGGAAGTGCGCCTGTTCCATCACCCTGGCACTTCTTCTGTCTGAAGAAGGTTTATGCCATTCTATCTATGACCTTGATAGGTTCACTCATGAACGCTGAACGTTTTCTTCTAGACTCTAGGATTTTCTACACAGACTCATGTTCTGCTATTATTTATTTCATTTCCAATTATATGACATTTAGCTCCTTTACTTGGTTTATGGCACTGGCAAACAAATCCAGTACCTTGATGAATAGAAAACAGGTGCACTTCTCTTTGTTTCTGATTTTATGGAAAAAACATTGTATCTGTCACCATGACATAAGATATTATGTATGTTTTTGTAAATACACCCCATCTGGTAGGTAAAATTCCTTCTATTCTCAAGTTGTTGAGAGTTGCGCTTTTATTTTAAATTATGAATGTCTGTTAGATTTTAATAGAAGCTTTTTGTGCATCATTTGATAGGATCACATGTTATTTTGCACCTAGGATATCAATAGAGTGAATGATATTGATTGGTTTTCAAGTAATGAACTAGCCTTACATTGGGAATAAATCTTATTTGGGCATGATATTATTCCTGAACATATATTTCTGACTTCTATTTGCTAGTATTTTGGTGAGGATTTCTGCATTATGTTTAGGTAAAATATTGGACAGTAGTTTTCTTTTAGTGTACCATATTTGCCTGAAAAAGACTGACTTCATAAGTTCGGAAGTATTCCATACTCATTCGTTTTCTAAGTTACATTTTATATAATTCATCATATTTCTTCTTAAACTTTTGGTAAAATTAAACAGTGAAATTGTAAGAACCTCTAGATTTGCTTTTTGGAAGTTTTTTAAAATCATAAATTCATTATCTTTAATACTTACAAGAATATATAAATAATACAAGATGAGTTGGATACATTATGATTTTGAAGAATTGATCCATTTCATCAAATTTTTGATTCTCCAGTACACGGTACACGATTGTTTTAGATAATTAAAAAAAGTGATAACTGGGACAGGCTCAGTGGTTCATGTCTGTAATTCCAGAACTTTGGGAGATCATAATGAGATGACTACTTGAGCCCAGGAGTTCAAGACCAGCCGGGGCAGCATAGCAAGATCTCATCTCTCTTTAAAAAAAAAAGAAAAAATATTGTGGGTTGGTTGACAAAATAAAGATAGTGCTGGATGACATCAGTTTTCCCCTTCAGATTCACTTGCTACTCTTTAGCCTGCTCCATGATACAAGAAGTAATGAGCTACTTTTGCCCCCATGCTTCTGCTTCAGTTTAGGCACTGAAAGACACCAGTCATTCAGAGATAAGGAGAAGTAATGGAAGATTAATTCCCTTGCTTTTTCCCAGCTGGCTCTCAGGGTTGTAAATAACTTTATATCTAAAGTCAAATATTCTGTGGTGTGGTCATTTCTTCTAGCACTTTCACTAACACAGCACTCATTCTCTTGGCACTGCTTGACTTATGGGTGGTAATATGTCTTCTGGTGCCAGCTCTGGAGTGCTTCCCACCCTTTGTTGGTTTTCTTTCATCTGCCCATATGTACCTATTGTAAGTAGTCAGTCACTTTTTTTTATTAAGTTCTTCTCAACTATTCCTGTAGAGTGTGTATCTGTTTTATGCAGCGACATGGATTAATATATGTTCCACTGACAAGGATAAATCACTCCAAAATATTCAGTAAGGCAAAATATTTTATCCTAAGGTGTTTTTGGATTTGGACACAGAAAAATGTTGCAGCAGCAGACCAAAAATAACATTGAGCTTCTGCCTAGCAAAAGAAAAATGAGGAGAATAGGACATCATGGAAGTTGTATAAACATGTTTCCTATATAAAATGCTGTTGAGAGGTTTAGGATTGTGGGAATAGGAAAATGAAATTGTGGGAAGGAAACTTCATTGCACAGAATTCACTGGAAGGTGAAAGTTGAAGGCAATGAACACATGCAGTGCTTGTGCTGCATTTTTTGATTTTTATTTGAAAATAGTTAAAAACTCACAAAAAATGCAAGAATAAGCTACAGAAATGCAGCACACCTTTTATTCACATTACCCAAATTGAATAATACACCACATATTTGACTCCCTTTGTCTCTCTAAAGGATTTGAGAATAGACTGTACCATTTATTGCCAGTATATCTTAATATTTAGTGTGTATTTTCTAACAGCAGGGTTTTTTTTTCTTCTTCTTCTTTTTTTTTGTTGAGTCTCACTCTCTTATCCAGGCTGGAGTGCAGAGGCACACTCACGGTCACCGTAGCCTTGACCTGCTGGGCTCAGTGATCCTTCTGCCTCAGCCTTCCAAGTAGCTGGAATCACAGGCATGTGCCACCGCCCAGCTAATTTTTTGATTTATTGTAGAGACGAGGTCTTGCCATGTTGCTCAGGCTGGTCTCAAACCCTTGTGCTCAGGCAATCCTCTCACCTCCATCTCACAAAGTGCTGGGATTACAGATTTGAGCCACCATACCTGTCAGGGATATTTTCTTACACAAGAACAGTACAGGTACCAAATTTAGGAAATTTAATCTTGCTAAAATACTTATGTAATGTAAATTCCATACTCTAATTTCACCAGTCTTTCTAATAATGCCCCTTAAAATATTTAGAATCTTCCAATTCCTGTTTCAGTCCAGAATCAAGTAATATATTTAGTTGTCATATATATTTATTGGTCAATATGGACAGTTTCTCATTCTTTGGTGACCTTAACATTTTGAAGAAAATTGACCAAGTATTTCATTGAATAGTCCTCATTTTGAGTTTTTCTAATATACTCTCATGATTGGATTCAGCTTATGCATCACCAGCTGGAATGCTACAAAGTTAGTGTTGTGTAAGTTCATGGCATCACATTTTAAAGTATAATATATCTCACTGCTCAGTGGTGATAATTTGAATCACACTAGAAAGGAGTTTCCATATCTCTACTGAAGAGCTACTATTTCCTCCCTCTCAACTAATAACCCAAGAGAAAAAAAAAATTGAAATCATTTTACAGTGCCAAGTGTGACCAGACAGTTTCAGGCTTCAGGCTTGTGTGGCAGTTCTATCTTTGGCTCACACCACCACTGGACCTACCTCAACAACCCTGGACTCTGAGCAGCCCTCAAAACTAGGTAAGCTTCAGTGACCTTGAGTTTCTGGTATGTGTCAGTGCCATGGCAAACACAGCAGCCTAAGGCTTAAGGATATCAGGCAGCCTTCCTAGAGTCTCTGAACAGGCTGACTCTTGAATTTAAAGGCAGTCTGTAACACTAGAATATGAACCTGCATGTTTAAATATGTAGACATTTATGTATGACAACAAAAAACAAAAACAAGGAAATATGACATCATCAAAAGACAAAATAAAGGCAAGTGACAAACTCTCAAGAATGGAGGTATATGAGCTGTCTCACAGAGAATTTCAAGGACGCTAATCAAATGTCAGGAAAATAAAGAGAAAGAATTCAATGAAATGAGGTAAACAATAAGTGACCAGAACAAAAAATTTAATAAAGAATTGAAATTAAAAGCAAGCAGACACCTTAAAACTGAAAAAAATATAATTAAAAAATAAAAAATATAATCAATGCCACCAACAGCAGAACTGATCAAGCAGAAACAAAATTCTGTATACTTGAAAATATTTGGAGATAAGAAGAGCCAATGAAAAGTAATAAAGTTTACAGAACTTATGAAGTAGCATCAAGAGAGCAGATGTTGAAGTCATAGTAACCATGAGGAGAAAAATAAAAGGGTAGAAAACTGATTTTTAAAAATAGTAGGAGAAATTTTTCTTAAGCCTGGAGAAAGGTACCTGCATATACAGGTATAGAAAAGACAGAGGTTTCCATAAAGATTCAACCCAAACAAGACTACTCCGTCACATATTAAAATCAAACTGTCAAATATCAAACACCAATGAAGATTCAGAAAGCAACAAGAAACACCAATGAAGATTCAGAAAACAATCAATAATGTACAAGGGAATTCCAATAGGCCTAGGAGAGACTTCTCAGCAGAAATTTACTGGCCAGGACAAAGTGGGATGATATATTCAAAGTGATAAATGGGGTAAAAAACCCCTTCCAAATAAAAATACTGTATGAAGCAAAGATGTTCTTTAAAAACAAAGAAAACTGAAAACTTTCCTAGACAAACCAAACCTGAGTAAGTTCATTACCACCAGACTTGTCATGCAAGAAATGCCAAAGTAAATTCTTCCAGATAAAAGAAGACGATACTAATGAGTAAAATGAAAATATCTGAAAGTCGAAAATTCACTAGTAAAAGTAACTACACAGTCAAATCCAGAATATTCTAGTACTGTAATGGTAGTCTATAAATCACTTTTATATTTAGTATGAAGATAAAAGATAAAACTATTAAAGATAATGATAGTTGAAATAATTCGGTAAGGGATATGCAATAGAAAAATCTATAAATAACCAAAACCATTTATATCTAAAAAAGTGGATCTCATAGAAGTAGAGAATAGATTAGTGGTTTGCAGGAGCTGGGGTGGTTAGAGTAGGGGAGGACAATGATCAAAGACTACAACATTTTAGCTAGATAAAAGAGTAAGAGCAAGAGATATCTTGTACAACATTGTGACTACAGTTAATGAGGTATTGTGGTCATCAAAACTGCTAAAAGAGTAACGTTTAAAGTGTTGTCACCAGTAACATAACTATGTGAAGAAATACGTGTGTTCATTAGCTAGAATTAGTCACTTCATCTCATGTGTATATAATATATATATATATAAATAAATATATATGAACTTCAGATTGTACATGATAAATACATAACTTTTTTTATCTGCCATTCAAAAACATTTAATAGAAAAATTGAGAGAAAAATAAACTGCTAAGGAGCATTGATGCTGTCACTGAGACCTACTGAGCTTGAGCAAATTTGCTGTGAGCAACCCAGGACATGCTGGTCTGATGACCAAGCAGCACTGGGGCCCAGCGAGCCACCACCTGTGCTTTTAACAGCAAACTCTTTTTGCTTCAAAGCTTTGCCACCCAGAACTGCCAGCTCAGGAAACTACCAGGCTTGGAGGAATGTATTGCCGCCAAGATAACGTCAATTCGGTGAAAATACACAGAAAGGAAAATGATGCCCCAGGACTACTAGTGAAAGTTTAAAAAGAGTTCCTGGTTTGGTGCTTGCCATGGTTTTGGTTGGCAGGAAATAACCCTACTGGGAAAGAGAAAGGACTGTGCTTACTGGCCCACCACTGAAAAACGCTGGGTTGGGTGCTGAGAACTCGCTTCCACCAAGAACCGCTGAGTCAGGCAGGAGCAAGGCCACCAGCAAGCACCTGAGGACGCAGCTGCGGTGGGGCTGAGACCGAGCTCGGCTCCCAGGTTCTTGGGTGAATATATGTCAGGGGCATGAAGCTGAGTGGCGACACTAAAAATCAGTCAAAGACATTCGTAGCACTAAAGACATCAAATATGGGATCAAATTTCTAAAATGCAAATAGAAAACAACTCAAGAACACATTGCTCCAGAGTAAAAGGCACTGAAAGAAAATTTAAAATGCAAAACACACAGAGAAGGAACCACACAAGCAGAAAATGCACACACTGCAAATCCACACAGTCCTGCATTTACGGCTGTCTGCCCAGCCCAGTCCTGCTATGCCTCAGTGGGCATCCTGCAACAAGGCATCTCTGGAATGGATGAAACGGGACCTGCATCATCCAAAATCTCATTCCCTGACTTCTAAGGCAGGTTAAGTTCACAGGTGTAGGTAGCTAATGCAGGCAACCCACTGCACATTTGGAGAATGTAGCAGGCTGCCAGACAGGAACACTCAGCTGGACGCCACCTCCAAGAAACTGCGAGCTGGGCTCAACTGAAACTGCGACACAGAAAATGCCAACCCAGTGCACCTCCCTCAAAACGCTCTCAAACACTTGCACAGAGCGAGTAGCCTTGCAGCCCTCAGGAAATAACTGGCTCTTTACAACACATAAGTATAACTAAAGCGAGATTGGTTATTATGAAACCCTAAGTTACTGAAACTAAAACACAGCAGGCTTGGCTTCCTGGTACTGGTCTTAACTAAATCCCGACTTGCAAGAACTAAGAAATCGCATCCATTGGTGCACTTAGAATCGAATGTTTGGCTGAACTTGACTAGTTACTCTAAGAAATTCCTGAACTGAAACTATCTCAGAATAAGAAATCTTAAAAACAGGAATGAGAAGTGTCAACAGGAATAAATCATTATGTGTTCTGCTTACATTATGTTGCTATGGCAGACAGATCACAACCAAGGCTGTATTCTAGCATGTAGGAGGTTTACAAATTCTGACAAGCAGGCGAGGCTAACCAGGACTTACCAAACTTACTAAATCCAGCTGAGCATGATGAAGTAAGTGGTGGGACTCTTATAAACTTTGCTACAATCTGCATCCAAAGAAAGAGGAGGGGAGGACTAGTAGCCATGTGGCCCATCAGCAAGAAGTCTTAGGAACAGGCAATCTATGCCATTGTATTGACAGAGGTAATCGTGCAATTCTTCCATAAGAAACACAAAGACTTGAAAACTGGACATTTTTCAAGACTGCACTTAAAATTCCTGAATTTAAAACACAATGAAATGCTATACATAAAAATTAAAGGCAGTCCAGGTGCAGTGGTTCAAGCCTGTAAACCCAGGACTTTCAGAGGCGGAGGCTAGAAGATTGCCTGAGGCCACAGGTTCCAGACCTGCTTGGTAACTTGGGAAGACCTCATATCAAATTTTTATTATTTTATTTAGCCAGGTGTAGTAGCTTGCGCCTGTAGTTTGGGCTACTTGGAAGGCTAAGGCAGAAGGATAGCCTGAGCCCAACATGTTGATGATGAGGTGGCTGTAAGCGTGCCACTGCACTCCAGCCTGGGTGATGAAGTGAGACTCTGACTAAAAAACAAACAAATAAAACAAAACAAAAAACAAAGGCAGATGTAAACATGAAAATAAAGTTAGCTAAATTTAAATTTTAAAAACTTCATAAAACACAAATGATGTGAAATAAAATTATTTACAAAAGCACCATATATACTAAAACGCAAACACAGCAAGCAAATGGGTAGAAAAACCAACAATTTGAAAAATCATATGACAAGATTAAGATATACATTTGAAAAACCAAATCCATTTAGAGTGAATTTGTTTTTATTAATAAGGAGAATGGCGGCACTCGGAAAGGCGCTAGCTGTCTGAGGTCTCCTATCCCGCTGCCTGTCGTGGAGGTAGAGCAGACTGGCCAAAGGGAGCCGCTGAGGCTGATCTGTCTGGTTTCTCCATGTCCACCTCAGGTTAAAGAACCCAGGTGAGCTGAGCAACACATGGCCCCAAGGCGCTCTGTGTTCTGGGCAGAGTCTGTGTAGACGGTAGTAGCCGCGCAACCGCCATGGAGCTTGGAGGGAGTTTCCCATTCCAGTTGGCCAGTGAGCTCTCTCCTGGGACTCGGGAAAGGGTACGGCCACGCCCATGGCCTTCCTGGTTCAGAATGGACTGAGAGGGGTCCTGGCACTACCTATAGGCAATCCCAAATCTGCCTTGGCACAGCCCGGAAGTGTTGCTCAAGCCTCTGACCAGGAGGGCGCCAGCCTTTGTGCAGCTTGACCAAAGCCTCATCCTGAGAATTTGTGCTCCCAGAGCCCGTAGGCAGAGGGAAACCAGGGATCTGAAAACTCAAGGCCACACATGCAAGAAAATAGGTAGGTGAGTGAAACACGGTAGCATTTCAGAGAGAACCAGAACAAATAGTAATTCCGACAGAAGAACAACGAGAAATAAAACTGACACTAAGCAAACCTTACAGAGAACTGACCTTGCAAAACGCAGGAATCAAGAGCGCTTCAGGGATCAAGAAGCCATCTGTGCCTGAGAAGTGAGCATTGTTGCCACCGAAGTGCCATCTGCCAGGGCTCTGAACTACTAACGAGCTTGCAGACCAGGAGCATGGTCCTGGCGGCTGGTCTCAGCGTGCGCTGGCACCAGCATATCGTGCAGGTGTTGCCCACCAAATACCGTTTGGACATGATCCACGTAGTTAACCCAGAGAGACTAAGGACTCTGAGGGAGGAGCGGTGCTTCCACCCAGAAGCCCCAGGCTTGCAGGATGAACTGCCCCAGTTTAAATACCTCTTGTGACAGAAAAGTGCCAGATGAAGGAATAGGGGATTATGAGGGGATGCAGCTGCTCTGAGTGATTGATCTCCATGTAGACGCACCCAAGGAGGTCCTGGATCACACAGGGGGCCCGAATGGACCGCGTATTGGGCATTAAGAACAAAGTGACCCAGAGACCCAGGCTCTGCGCTGCTGGAGACGATCTAACTGGAGTGCCGGGCACTGCGACCATGACACTGGCACTAGTGGTCCCACTGCAGAGAAGGTGACTGCACAGAGTGTCTGGAAATTGTGCAGCGCAACAAGTGGGGACACAACCAGAAAACCTTAAGGTCGGCCTCTTGGCGACAGCGCCCAGGAGAACCAGCGACTCCATGCAAGGAATACGCGGTCATGACGAGTGTGACCCAGAGAGTGGCGGTGCCACGAGATACCTCCATTTGATGACACCTGTGGGGATGCCACAGGGAGCATGCGACAGTGCGACAAGGGAGGCGCCACCACAGCAACATCCGGCTTTGCACAACCAGAGGTTCTACCACCAGGAAACCTCCAGGTCGGCTCTTGTGGAAACTTCTTACAAAAAACGGACAACCCCTAGTACCTACGACAGGTGAAAATGCCTCCATGGAGCACCTAGCATTGCTGCGGCCAGCACTGGCCAGAACGAAACATGCAAAGGGGCATCAACCAAGAAAGCTCCGACTGACGACACTGACCTCGCAAGCTTGGATTGTGTCGCATTCGTCTGGCCTCGATGGTGAAAGTCCTGATGTGAAAACAGTTCTCAGACTACAGAGAGAGGAAGGGAGAAGTTCCCCAGGGCTGGGGTCCCCATCCCTGGCAGTTTGCATTCACTTTAGAAAAAGTGTCCTCAGATTATTCATGCCTAGTAATATTCCACCATTCATGTCTCTTCTCTTACTCTCTGACAGAGGCATTGCCAACTTTCAGAAGTCAGACTCAACCTGCATCCTAAAACCAGATCCCTAAGAAGGTTCACATTGGAGCTGGATTGAGATGCCAGGTCCTCAAGCTTCAGTATCTAGGCAAATGAATTAAGGAGCACTTAGCAAGTTGGGATGGGAAAGGAGGGCTCAGAGCTTCCTTACAATTGTAGTTTTTCTCATTGTGTAGACATGAGGTGCTGTGTCTCAACATTACTGTGCTCTTCATACCTGATGAGCAAAGCGGTTGAGGTCGTGCCACCATTTCCAGTGTTTTTCACAGACTCCTATCCCGTCTTATGTGATTCTATGCCATCAATTATTAGTTCTTCCCTTTTGCTCTGCTTTTCTCACTACTAATGAGATTCTTCCAGTCATCTGTTTCAGGAGCAAATGATGAACAAGGCATGGGAGACTACAGAGAAAGCACCAGGCTTTGAGGCAGGGGCCAGTAACCAATCTGCCTTTTCTGTTTCTTTCTGTGCTTTGAGTTCAGGACTAACTCCTCTCTCCCCTCCCTTCATTACCCCCACATCGTCTAAAGGGAACACTCTTCCCAGGTCAGAGTTGCTGTTTTTGGTATGTGAGACTGGAAATGCACATGATGGGTTTGCCTAAAGGGTCAGGGCCCCAGGGAGGCAGAAGATGTGGGCGAGTGGGTGTGTCTGGGAATAAATGATGAGCAATTGGTGTTTGATTGCTAGAAAATTGAGGGAGCGGAAGAGAAATGGGAAGGTGAAGTTGCCCCAGGATCCTGAGTTGGACTCAGGGAGATTAAAGGTCAGGGGGAGCCAGCAGGAGTGTTTTCAGGGCCCAGTGGTGAACTCAGGGTTGTTGTTCCTTTGTTTGTTGGATGTCATGTTGACTCTGTGGGTAGGCGAGTTGGACCACTGTCCACACAGGTCATAGGGAGCCCCTCTGCACAGGTGATGCTAACTCCCTCTGTGCTCTCAGACAAAGATGCTTCCAAGTGGTCACTCTCAGTCTGGGTCCTCGTACCCCCTCAGGATTCCCACTAATCCCCTCATTCTCCCATCACCCACCCAGGACTTGTGCATCCAACAGTCAGACCAGAAACATCTGTGGAAGAATTTCGCCTTGGTGAACCACAGTATTTTTTAGGATAGCTCAGAGCACAATTTACCCAGAACACATCGTGGCTACCGTCTCAGGGGTCTAACTTGTGCAAAGGAGGAGGCATCATGGGAGCGAACACCATGGGCAGAGGATCATGAACTGAAGGGTTAAGTCCAGATTTCACCACTTCTCAGAGCCAGGAGCAAAAGGTACAGCCAGGTTATGGGGTTCCCGACCACTACAAGTCTCCTCTGCCTCCAGAAAACTTGGGGATGCAGGACAGTGAGTGCCAGGGCTCCGCAGCAAGGGAACTCTAGAGAGGGTCACTGACATCAGAATTGTGAGACTCTAGTCATCCGCCTGAGAACCAGGGCATAAAAAGCCAGGGTTGCTGAGGGGCAGCATGTTGACTGGGCTCCTTGGAGGTGACTGTGTAGGCCAATACTATAGGCACCTGTGGCTCCTCCTGGGTCTCGGGCATTGAGTCTTCATCCAGAACTCAGCAGCCAGCACCATGATGGCATGCAAGGTGCCCTCACTCTGGCAGGGACAGGAATGTTGCTCCCTGGCACTGGGGTTCAGAGCGAAGAGGCTCTACACTGAAACAGAACATTCCCACCAGGTGGTCTTTGGGTCCCTGCTGCTGACTCTGTGGAACCATGGGTCTCCCTCACTGCGGCTTGGAAGTACATCACATCTTTCACCTACAGCTTTAGGTGGCAAAGAGAATGGCATCCACAAAATCGCAGACCATTGTTTTTTCTCCTCTTCTGCTTGAGTAGGTGGTCCTATGCTGAGGGAGGAGATCTGGGTAGTGACCTGAAGCCTGGAAGTTAATTGCTGCATAGGAGGACTCTCCCCATGTGTCAAAACCACTTTGTCCCATCCTGAAGGAAGTTGACCTCCTAGTGAAGAGATTGGATTAGGAATAGAAAACCCCAAAGAACTCCTGACAAGAAAGTGAGAAGCTCTTGTGGATGACAGCCAACTCTAAATACTTGATTCTGGAATGAAAAATGCCCCAAATGATAATATTGCAGCAGTGAATGACACCCAGGTTTGGGGAAAGAGGTATGTGTGTATGTGAAAGAACTTGTGGGTACGGCAGTTATGAGGCAATGTTTGGGATGATAAAGAATGGGACGAAACTGAAAGGAGATTTAGGAGAAAGCTTGAGGCTGGACAGGAAAAGTGGCCCAATCCTTAACAAGAAAAGGCTAACTTCACATTCTTGGTAGGTACCAAAACAGCATTAATTGTTCTGTTTCCTTCTACTGAGGAAAATCAAACCCAAGTAATTAACTACATTCAAACTTCACTCAAACTCCTGGGTTCAAGCAATACTCCTGCCTTGACCTCCCAAAGAACTGGGATTAGAGGCTTGAGCCACCATGCCCGGGCTAACATTTTGGTTTATAAAAATAGGGTCTTGCTGTGTTGCCCAGGCCAGTCTTGAATGCCAAGAATCAAGGAATCTCTCATCTCAGCCTTCCAAAGTACTGAGATTACAAGTGTGAGCCATGGTATCCAGCCAGAACTTGAGACAAAACATGGATACTTACCAGCATTTTGGGAGGCAGAGGTGGGAGGGCTGTTTGTGCCCAGGAATTGAGGCAGTAGTGAACAATGATCATCTCACTGCACACCAGGGTCAAAAAAGTAAATAAATAAAAGCCTGAGCTAGGTCTCTGCTCCCTTTCTGCTTCAAACCCAACTATAAAACTTCTAATCTTGATTTACCCAACTAAAATCATTTATTCAATTTCACAAGTGTAGAATAAGGAAGATGTTTTAATCCTTGTGTACAATTTCAACAGAAGAACTAAAACAATTTTGAGTAGGTCTCAAAGAAGATTTATTTATTATGTTATTCAGTACATGGAAAGAGTCTTTCTAATTGAAATATATTTCTGGTAATTCAATAAAACAAAACAAGGAATGATCACAGCACAGAGGCTCTTGTGCATGCAGGTTATAGTTTCAATACAAAAGGACACAGGGACAGTATGAAGACCCCCAGTAGGCTGTCTCAGACTCCTTCCAGGGCATTGGTTGATGGTGGTGCTGTGGGCCAGGAGCAAGTCTGGGATTCCACTCCCTTGCTGGTTCCTTTGTATTGAAAACTTGGTTTTCATCAGTTTCTGGAGGCATCCTGGGCTCAGGGAAGCGCTCTATGTGTCTGTCTGTCCACCTACCTAAGTGGTGGCACCTCCTGGCTGCTTCCAATGCATAGGACATCTCCTGTGGTAGTGTCTACCTCTTGTTGAGGTGACTGGAGTTCCTTCATGGTTTCATCCATTGGTTCCTGGACATTGACTCTCAGCAGTGCTTTTAACCCCTCTCAACTTCTAAGAACATTTCCAGCTCAGCATCCTGTAAGCACCTGAGTCCACATCCCCACAGAGCTGAGTTGGCAGGAGTGGTGGCTCCTCCCACCAAAGTCATGGAGTGCCCAGGTCTGCTCTTGATTCAGACCTCGTGGCATGTAGGTCTCTGGACATATCTACCTCCACAACCACTCTTCCAAGGTTAACAGACAGAATTCCATATCTGGAGGCTTCCTAACTTTACTAGGCCTAACCAAGTGACTAATCTAGGGAAAGGGTGGATGACTCAGTCCATTACTGACTGTACTTCTATACCATTCTGTCTTGCATAGAAAGTGAGATACAAAACCTAATTATGTGGTGTTTAGCACTTGTTTTTTTTGTAAATTGCTTCAGTTGCTGATAGGATTATGATGGAAATCTTATCATTCTGAAAGGAACTATTGGGATTCCTTGGGTTTTGATTGAATCATGCAATGGGAGGGTAGAGAGACGAAAAGTCCTATTATTGGCAGTTTTCATTCTAAGGGCAGAGTCTCTGTTTCAGACAAACCTAGACACATTATATTAATATATCTAATTATCTTCCAGTATCTGAGAGATGCTGCCTTGCTTTAGACATGGGACTCAGTAAGTTTGGATCATAGTCCAAGACCATAAATGTTGAAGATGGACAGAAACCCTAGGCCCTCAGGAAATCATATAAGGTAGGGAAATTAGTGAAGGAATAATTAGGTTGGACTGAGAAAAGAAGAGTCCGGTGCCAACTTAAAATTGTATTTTTTCTTTTTTTGTCTGGGTTATGTTCATCAAATGGACATTTCATCTTGCTACAATTTTCAAACCTAAGGGCAAATGGGTTGAGTTAATGTCACAATTTCAATAGCATTTTCTATAATATCCTTATTTTTGGATGTAATTATATGCATACTATTGTTTGTTACTCTCCTTTGTCTGCCCTCCCTGCTTCCACTGTCCTTCCCATTAGTATTTTATTTAAAGGTGTATTTCCCATTAGTATTGTTATTTATTTAATTATGTATCTAGATGTAAAGAGACTTTTATTCGCTTTATTTAGGTATGATTGATATAAAAATTGTATATATTTAACTTATACAACCTGATTATATGGTATGCACTGTGAAATTATTATCAATATCAAGCTAGTCTAAAACCATCACATCACACAGCTAACCTCCCATTTTTGTGGTGAGAACACTTAAAATTACTCTCTTATCAGATATCAAGACTACAACATTTTACTAAACTGCTATCACCATGCTGTACATTAGATTCCTCGAACTTTTTAACATAACTGAAAGTTTGTACTTTTGACTAACATCTCACTGTTACCCTCATCCCTCAGCCAATGGCAACCACCATTTTACTTTTTTTCAATAAGTTTGACTTTTCTAGATTTGACATATAAGTAAAATCATGCGATATTTGCCTTCTATATCTAACATAGCATCCTTCATGTTCATCCATGTTATTGAAAATGACAGGATTTCCCTTTGTAAAACTTCGTGAAGACTGAGTGGTATTCCATTTTTTATATATATCGTATTTTTTTATCCTGTGTTCATCCATGAACTTTAGTTTTTTTTGTTTTTTTTTTTAATCTTGGCTACTATGAATAATGCTACTGTGAATATGGGAACTTAGATAGCTCTGCAAGATCTTGATTTCAATTCTAGTAGATATACACCCTAGAGTAGGCTTGTTGGATCATATAGTAGTTTTAATTTTTATTTTTTGAGAAATTTTCAGAATGTTTTTCTTTAATCACTGTATCAGTTTCCATTTCACCAACAGTGTAAAGTGTGTAAGTGTTCAGTTTTTTCCACACCCTTGACAGCACTTGTTATCTTTTGACTTGTTGATAATAGTCATCCTTTAACAGTATTTTTTTGTGTCAATTAATATGAAGGTTAATTTTATGTGTCATCCTGACTGACTTGAGGAGTATGTAGAGAACTGGTAAAGTATCATTTCTGGGTGTTTCTTGAGGATGTTTCCAGAGGAAAGTAGCATGTGATTCATTGGATTGAGTGGAGACGATCTGCTCTCATTGTGGGCTGGCATCATCCAGTCAGCTGCGAGTTCAATACAAAAATGCAACTTCTCTCTCCTAGAGCTGGGATATGCTCTTCTTCTCTTGACTTTGGACGTCGGAACTCCAGGCTTTCTAGCTTTTGTTCTCTAGGACTTTACGCCATGGCATTCAGGTTCTCAGACCTTTGACATTGAACTGAGAATTTCACCATCAGCTTCTTTGTTCTGAGACCTTCACACTTGGACTGAGCCAGGCTACCAGCATCTCACGTCCCCAGTTTGTAGATTGCCTGTCCTGGGATTTCTCAGCCTCTACAGTCACATGAGCCAGTTTCCCTAATATGTCTCCTCTCATATATCTCTATATCATCTATATCTATATCATTTATTCCATATCTATAGCTGTATCTATTTTCTAATGGTTCTTTCTTGAATGTCCTAACACAATTAGTCTTATAGTAAGTAATTAAACAGTTATTTGCATATAATTTCAATTTACATTTAAAGTATCAGGATATATGTCTTGCTTTAGTCAATATTTTTCACTTATCTGGCATACTAGCCTCTGATGAGCCTCTGACACACTTAACTTCCCTTCTGTCCTATAGTGGAGACTCAGATAGACATTGGTCACCACCACCATACATAATAGTCCTTATGGACCTGTGTGAGTTTTCTACAATATGTACCAATGAGCAGAATAGGACCATATTTAAACTTAATTTTACTGAATATTGCCAGATTGTTCTTTCTTTAGGAAGAATGCCGCATTTACTTTCCCACTGTAGAGGCTGTGGTGATATTCTATGTGCACATTCCTCAGAAACACATGGAATTGCTCAGTATTCCAATGCTTGTCAGGGGTTGTGTGCTTCTAGAGAAAGTGGTTATGTTAGTAGCTCCCTGATCCAGTGTTTTCTAATTTCTGGCAGTGTCTCTTTTCCTGAGTCAGTTTGCAGTATGATTTTGAAAGTTAGTCCCTGATGTTCATTCTAAAATATGTTTTCACCTTTTCATCCCATTTTAAGCTTATCTTTTAATAAATTTCTCTGTGTTTAAATGATTTGAGTGTGCTGTTTCTGTTCATAAAAATAAGAAGAAATACAAGAGCAAAGTCATATTCAACTTTATACTTTTCCCTGATCACTTGTCCCATGAGCACAAAGGTGGGAACAACGGACCCTGGACACTGCTAAAGGAAGAAAGTATGAGGAATAAGGGACACATAACTACATGCTGGGTGCCAGGTCCACTACTGGGGGAAAGAAAACTCACTAGAAGCCCAAACCACACCTGCACGTAATTTTGCCTATGTAGTGAATCCTCCTGTGTACCCCACAACTCTAAAATAAAATAAATTTTATACACTTCAACTTACTACAATGTTTCATCTTTTAAACTACCCCCAAAAAGTTAATTTAGATTTCCTTCATAAAATATATTTAATGTTATTTTTGCTAATGCCATAGCATAAAATATTTCATTAGGTACCCAGAAAATAAAAGAAGAGATGAAAGTCAAAATGAAGTACATCCATGTAGCACATTGATATGGCTTGATACTGAAATTAAACTCTGTTTTACTAATGTGTAATATGAAGTGCAGGGAATCAACTAACTGGTGAGAAGTCAAGGAAGTAAGAACTTTGAAACACAGGGTGAGTACTTGGGAGTGCCGGTGCTTAAACCTCCTATGACTGTTTTCATCTGTCCTGGTGACCACTGAATGAGGAATCACTTGTATCCCTCTTCCCAGTTTGGGATGACAGGTATAGGTATTTCTACTTGGATTTGGTCTGAGATTCAAGGATACATTGATAGTAGGCTTAACTTTATATGTGGTGAGGGATGGTGGAAAGATTGACAAGAAACGGCAAAAAACGCAAAGCAATGTGACGGTGCTATGAGAGCATCTAAGATTGAATTGGACAGAAAGCGTGCTAGGTCTTTCAGGAGACAAAATTTTCATTTATTTATTTATTTGTTCATTCATTCATTCATTCATTGTCAGAGTCTCATTCTATCATCCAGGCTGCAGGGCAGTGGCATAATTACAGATCACTACAATCTGAAATTTCTGGGCTAAGGCCATCCTTCTGCCTCTGCCTCCCAAGTAGCTGGGTCTATGAGTGCATGCCACATCACCTGGCCAATTTGCTTATGTCTTTAGCTTTGTTGCTTAGGGTGGTCTTGAACTCCTGGTTTCAAGCAAGCCTCCTGCCTCAGCCCTCTAAATTACTGGAATTATAGTTGTGAGCCACTGGGCCCAGTCCAATATTTTCCTTTCTTAAAAATTTTTCCTACAACCTGTCTTTCTCATCTGTTAGAGCTTAAGGACAAATTATAGATGCCTGCAATGTGTCAGCTACTTTGTTCACTGGACATTTCCATTCCCCAATTGCTCCATTCCTCCCCAAAGGAAATTCACCTAATTTCTGAAAGTCAATGATGCAAGAAATTAAGCACAGGAACCATGCCAGAATCCTAGCACTTAACTCTACCAGGCTATATAGGCAGATGGCTGATTTCACCATGTCTGGGTCACCATTGCCCTTGGACTCACACCCACCCTTCTTCCAAGATTGACATTGCCTAGTGCCATATTCGCCTCTTCTTTTGAATTGGTCTTAGATCCAGGAGATGCTAAATGAGAAGGCTTAGCCTGTGATTTAAGGTGGAGCACAGTCAAGAATCTTTGGTGTAGATCCTAGATGTTAGGCCTTTGTCAGACATAGAGTTGGCAAATATTTTTTATCAGTCTGTGGATGGTCTCCCTGGAATTAGAGTCTATAATACTGAGTGATCATAGGAACAAAAAACTGAGTATCACATGTTCTCACTCATAAGTGGACCTTGAATAACTACCATAATACTGTTGGAAAAGGATTGACTGCAGTGAGAAACTGTGGGGGGGTTGTGGAAAGGTGTAATTGACAGAGGTTGAAATCTGCCTGGGGAAGAGCGGAGGCACACTCGATTAACAAGGGTAGCTACACAGTGAATATTTGAATACCTAGCCCTGAATTGTACCCCACAATTTTAAAATAAAATAAATTTTTTTAAAAAGAATCTTTGGTGGTTTGATTAAAATCAAGATGTTGAAAAACATCAAACAAACAAAAGAATATTTTGTGGAGATGGCAAAGCAAACTGCAGATTCTGTGAGGGCCCCTAAGATAGACTCAGAAAGAATATGTCTTAGGCCTAACAAGAAGGAGAGTTTCTCTTTTAATTATATTTGTCTGACACTGCCCCTTTTCGTCTGTTGTCCAAGTCTATTGTCTAAATCTTAAAGACAGATCTTAAAGCTGACTTTGAGGTTTGTCAGGTGGCAGCCACTTTGGCTATTAACAACATTTGGTCACTAACCTCTCATTTATACAAATAATCTGTAGATGTTCTTGCTGTCAAAATCCAGAGCACTATGTGTCCCAGGTAGAACCCCTTCCCAACTACACAAAGCTTAAACCTCCCACCTTTCACCAACAGTCCTCTAATCCCAACCAAAGAAAAGGAGGTTCTGATTTTTATGTACAATTTTATTGAAAAAGATAAGCATTTAAAAAAGAATGCTGAAAATAAAACTTCTTACATCATTATCAGGCACCTAACGAGGTTTTATTGACCATAATTTTTTGAGGTAGATGATCCAATAAGGTGAGTGAACAGGATTTTTACTGAGAATATTTTTGAAGAAGTTGCAGAAAAGATTTCAAACTGAAATTTCCAGGGTATTAAATAAAGGTCCGTCTGTCCCAAACCAATCTCTTTAGATCATGGAGGAGTCATTCTACTCTAAACAGCTGCAGTTGCAACTGGAGGAATTTACATGCCATTTGTTCCCTGCCTCTGAACAGTCCTTTCCAAGCTATCTGTCTTGAGTTGTAGCAGACTGGCCAAGGACATATGCCCAACATAGCGTTTATCCTATTTTTTGGTGGGGGGGTGTCCAATTACCCAGGTGATGTTTCCTATAGCGATCTCAATTTTCAGTGTAGGGTAGGCATGGAATGCTTGTTCTGCATTTTAGTATATTCTGGGACATGAACAAGTGTCCTTTTCCTCTACAGCCCCAGTGCAGCAACCCAGATAGTCTGAGAAGCATTCCCAATTAAAATCCCAGCTGCGCATGTACACCCAACACAGAAACCTACATATTCAGCATCCAAAGAGGACAGTTGTGGAAGATAGTACTTGTCTGATTCAGGTTTTTCAATTTTCTGACAGTTTCAGCCTTGAGGAGCAAGTTTGCATTAAGATTATGAGAATCATTATTTTTAATTCAGTGAAAAATCTGTTTTCACCTTTCCATCAAATTTTAGGTTAACTTTCCATCTAATAAATATTTTTTACTTGAGAGTTTTGGGTGTTCTGTTTTCTTTTCCTAAAAAGCATAAGAGGAAATACAACAATGCTATCAAAATTAATTTTATGCTGACTTTTACATCTTCTTTTCTTTTTAACAAACATAAAATTAAATCATGAATTCAGATTTCTTAACAGAACAAATTATCATGTATAAACTGCATTCAGAACATTTTGGGAATATTTATTTTTTTATTTTTTTGAGTAGGAGTCTCACTCTGACACCCAGACTGAACAGGGTGAGTTGAGGCCTAGAGAGGAGATGTGTGTAAGTCAAGCAGCTTAGTCTGTGAAGGTAGCAGTCGTCACATTCAATATTTCTGAAAGAATGAGGAGATGAATGGTCATTTCCTCCAGTGATCTTTTTTCTATAGAGTTCAATTCTCCTTTCGTAATGGAGTCCTCTGAGTTCATTAGATATTCATGTATTTGCTCTTTGGTGATATATGTTTACATCTGCCATATGCCAATACTCACCTGGTCTGTGAGAGGTCCTTTCCACCCCTTTATGGAATTTTGTATGAATGCAAATTCATAATTTTAATAAAGGTCACTGTAGTAATTTTTCCTTCTTCATTAGTATTTCCCATACCTTAAAAATCTTTCTCTATTTTAAACTCATGAAGATATTCTCTTTACTATCTTCTATAATTATTATTTGTTTTTCACATTTAGATCTACAATCCATGTGAAATTGATTTGTGTGTGATTGTGAGTGTGTGTGTATAAAAGATGAGGTGACATTTTTTAATGTAAAGTTTTTCTGAAAACACTTCCTGAGAAGACATCAACACATTTTTTCCCATGTATCTGTAGATTGTCTCTGGCCCTCAAATCTACTCCTCTGCTCTATCCATCTATTCCCTAGGCCAATGCCTGCCTGTGTTAATCAATCAATCTATGTATCTATCTATCTTAGCTTTAGAGCAAAGCTTCCCTCTTGTCACATTTTTCTCAAATGGCCTCTGTTTCTGACAACATGTAGCTACATATTTTAGAAGCTACTTATCAAATTTCAGAAAGATTTTTGAATTTTGATTAGTATGGCATGAAACCTACAGATTACTTTTAAGAGAACATACAATTTATAAATAATGGGTCTTTCAATTTATGAATGTATGTATGTATGTATGTATGCATTCATTCATTCATTCATTCATTCATTTGATTTGTGGTCTCACTCCATTGCACAGGCTGGAGTGTAGTGCCACCAACATGGCTCACTGAAACCGCAAACATCATAGCCCAAGAAATACTCCTGTCTCAACCTCCCCATTACCTAGAAACACAGGCTCACACCACCACACCTGGCTAATTTTATATTTTTTGTAGAGATGGGATGCTGCTTTGTTCCCAAGGTTGATCTTGAACCCTGGCTTCAATAGATCCTCTTGCCTCGGCCTCCAAAAGTGCTGCGATTACAGATATAAGCCACCATGCCTGGCCCAATACATGCATTTAGAACTTCAAATTTCCATCATTTTCAGTAGATATTTAG
Source organism: Carlito syrichta (assembly GCF_000164805.1). Lineage (NCBI taxonomy): Eukaryota > Metazoa > Chordata > Mammalia > Primates > Tarsiidae > Carlito > Carlito syrichta. The sequence continues at coordinate 45,376 of NW_007261771.1, read as the reverse complement.
ACATTTCTGCATAGAGGTTTCATCATTTTTTTGTTATATACACTCAGATTTCGTTGGTACTGTCATAGTATTCATGCCATTGTAAGTGGTTTCTCTTTTTAAGCTCCTTTTTATGCTAATGGCTGATATGTAAAAGCATGGTTGATTTTTGTCATTGGTCCTATTTAAGCAACATTGCCAAATTCAATGATCAGTTCTAAGAACTTATTTGTGGTTTCTTTTGACTTTCCTGGAGACTCAGGTACATTATCCATGGAAGATACTGAGTTCATTCTTTCACAAAGCTTATGCCTTGTCTTAGTGACTTTCTGATGCTGTAAGAAAATCTGACAGATGGGGTGATTTAAAAAGAACAGACGTTACTGTTTCATGGTCAAGGTGATGGCAGGTTCTGTGTCTGATGAAAGCCTAGTCTCTGCTTCCACAATGGGGCCTTGAAAACTGTGTCCTCACCTAGGGAGGAGGGAAAAGGGAACCGGATTAGCTCTCCACCCTCTTTATAAGGTCTCTAATCCCATTCATGAGGACTCGGCCATTCAGGACAGTCACCTCTTACTAGCCAAACCTCTTAATACTGCTGTTTGGGGAATTAAGTTTCCATGTAAATCTGGAGATGACACAAACATTTGAACCATACATGTCATTCATTTATTGTTCTTATCTAATCCTACTTTTAGGACCCCAACATAGTGTGGAACAAGCGGGGATAAGAGTCATTATTGACTTTTCCCTAGTCTCCAAGTGAAAGCTTGTCATTTCCCCATTCAACCTGATGTTTGTTGAGGGTTTATAGAGACATCTTTCTTGTCCAGTAAAAAAGTTCTCTTCAGTTCCTAGTTTGTGCAGTTTTAATTTTTTTATTTTTTTGCTTTTTCAATGAAGAAAGGGTGTTGAATGTTTGTGTCGGTTTGATGCTTTAGAGAGGGAGAGGTCTCACTACCTTGCCCAGACTGGAGTGTTATGGGGCTATTCTCAGGTGTGGTCATTGCAGCCTCCAAGTCCTGGCTTCAAGGGACCTCCAGCCTCAACCTCCCTAGTAACCGGGACTAAGTGCCCCAGAATGTTCCCCATGGATGTTGAATCTTAAGAAACATTTTTGTGCACATGCTGGAGTTTCTTATGTGTTGCACTGACTACAGTCATATGCTGCATAACTTTTCATCAATGATGAACTGAATATTTGATGGAGGTCTCATAAGACTATAATGCCATACTTTTTAATGAGCCTTTTCTATGTTTAGATACACATATCCTCTTGGTTGTGTTATTATTGCCTCCCACCTTCATAAGGTAAACAAGGGACAGTTTGGGGTATTTTCTGATTGGAGGCTGCTGACAAGGGGGCTTTCTGAGGTCAAGCAGAAGCAGGACTGCGAGGGCAATTGATTTCGAGAGCATGTCTGTCCTTCTCTGCTTGGTCCTGACTTGGACACTGGGCGCAGAATCACGGAAGCTGGCACTGCTGACAAATCTCGACCACCTGGGCTCATTGCCACTGAGGCTGTGGTCTGGTCTCCTGACCTGCATCTCAGGGCCATTCAGTCTCTCCCCGGAGGAGTGAGCTTGCTGTCCCAAGGTATATACACCCTTAAGACTCCCTATTAATTTATGGAAGTTGCATCAATTCATACATCTCCCAGCAGTGTGTGCTGGTAGGCTCCAACACAGCAGGTGACTGCAGTCGTCTTTGAACTTGACTCATCTGATAGAAGCAACATTGTATTTTACTGTGGCTATTTGCAATTTTGAAACTCTGAGCATCTTTTCATTTTCTTAAGAGTCATTGGTGTTTCCTTTTCCATGAACCATCTTAGAGGATTTTACACAGATAACTGGGTAGATACCCAGTTATAGTATAACTCTTATCATACATGGGCAGCACTGAGTAATGTGACATTAAATTTTCAATAAGAAAGATTGGGCTATTCATTAGGAGAATTGGAGTAAGTCAAGAAAATATGAGGGAGCAGAATATGAAATAAGATTACAGGACTGTGTGGTCTTAATAGTTTAAGGGTTACATCTAGTCTATTTCTTCCATCATTCCAAGTTTCATTCTCCTTGACTTTTAGAACATTGATTGAATGTAGGTAATTGGTAGGACACAATTTCCCTCAGTAGAAGGAAACAGTACAATGATTATTTTTATGGTCCCTACAAAGAATGTACAGCTATTTTTTCTTGTTTAGGAAGGGCCATTTTCCCTGTCCAGCCTCACGCTTTCTCCTTTCAGCTTTCCTCTCACTCTCCATCAACCCAAACATCACCCCATAACTTCTAAACTCAAGTCCTCCCACATACTCTCCTTTCCCCAAACCTGGTTTTCAGTCACTGCTGCAGTACTACCAGTACATTTGAGGTGTAAAATCAGATATTTAGAGCTGTCTGTCTTCTACAAAAGTGTCTCACTTTCATTTCAGGAGGTCTTTGAGATTTTCCATTCCTACTTCAATCTCTTCACTAGGGTGTACCTTTGGTCAACTTCCTTCAGGATATTGACACATGGGGTGGGTCCTCCTATAATGTAATTATCTCCCAGGCTTCTGGTGACTACCCAGATCTCTTCCCTCAGCATAGGACCACCTACTCAGGCAGAGGAGTACAAAATCCATCGAGCTGCGAGCTTGTGGATTCCATTCTCTTCATCACCTGAAGTTGGAACTGAAAGACAAGATGCACTTTCAAGCCCGCATGAGGGAGGCTCCTGGTTCTGCACAGTCAATGCCAGGGTTCCCAAGACCTCCTGCCTGGAGACCCAGGCTTTCCATCCCTGGTGGACCATTCCATTTCAGTGCAGAGTCTCTTCACTCTGAACCTCAATGCCTTGGAGCGACATTACCGTCCCTGCCATAGTGGGAGCATCTTGTATGTCAGTGTGGCACTGGCTGCTGAGCTTCTGGTTGAGGACATGATGCTGGTGACCCAGGAGAAGCCATAAGCACCTGCAAGCGAGGGCTCTGCTGCCTCCTCTGAGAAGACCAGCCGATGCGCTCCCTGTCTGCCTCCCTGGCTCCTTTGTCCAGGTTCCTAGGCTGAGGACTTGAGCCTCACAAGTCTGATGTCAGAGACCCTACCCAGAATCCCCCTGCTGGGATCAGGCACTCACCTTCCTGCATCCCCAGGCTTTCTGGAAGCAAAGTCTATCACTGGCAGCCAGGAACACCATGGCCCGATTGCACCTTTTGCCTGTGACCCGTAGGAGCAGTGAAATAGGGACTTGATCCTGCATTCCATGATTCTCTTCTCACAGCAATCTCTCCTGTGACACTTTCATCTTTGGACAGGTCTGACTCCCCAGGGTGTAGCTGCAGTGTGGTCTGGGTAAATTGTTGCTTGAGTTATCCTGGAAAATAAAATTGTTTGCCAACATAAAATTCTTTCTTGCATGTTTCTGGTCTGGCTGTTGGACACACAGGTCCTGGGATGTGTGGTAAGGGGTGTAGGAAAAAGGGAGAAATCTGTGCAGTGTCAAGACCTTGATTAAGATGGACAACTTGGAGGCTTCCTGGCGTGGGACCGTGGAGGGATTTGGAACCTCCAGGGCACAACGGGAAGCCCCCATGACCTGAGTTGATTGTGGTCCCACTCACCTACCCACATGGAGCTGTCATGACATCCCAGAGACAAAGGGACAACAACTCTTAGTTCACCACTGAACCCGGAAACCATACCTGCTGTCTCCCCTTGACCCTTCATCCCCCTGATCCCAGTTCAGGATTCTGGGGCATCTTCAATTTTCCCTTTCTCTTCCTTTTTCTCATTTGCTCCAGCTTCAATACCCCTTCTTCCCCACCTTCCTCTAAACACACCTACCAGCCCACACTTTCTGCTTCCTTGGAACCCTGACCCTCCAATCAAACTCATCATGTGCATTTCAACTCTCCATATACCAAAAACAACCATCCAGGTACAGGGAAATGTGTGCCCTTAGTGGGGGTCGATTAGTCCTGGACCCAAAGCACATGAAGAACCAGAAGAAGCAGACATAGCCACTGCTCCTGTCTCAGAGTTTCATGTTGCCCCTGCAGTCTTCCTTGCCTTGTCTACCATCGGCTCCTGGGTAGATGAATAGAGCCTGGTATCTCCCTAGTGTGGCTCTTCTCCTACTACCAGCATCCATCTCTCAAGTCCCTAAGCTTTCAGTCAGCAGATCCTTGGCCCAGTGGACAGGTTCACCCTGCAGCCTCAGCTGCCAACTTTTGGTGCCTTTGCCCCCTGAGGTTTCTTTTGCCGATATGCTTCTTTGGATGATTTCTGTAAATACTTATTATTATTATAAACTTCTGTTTTTACTCAAATGATAAAATAGGAGAAGTTGTGCCTTCAGAGTATGTTGTAGTCATTTATTCCTTGTCCCTCCAAAAAAATGGTCCACCAAATTATTTGCTTTTGGGAAAAAGAGCTTGTAGGTTTTATTTTGAGGGTGGAAGGGGATGGGAATCAGTAATTAGAAAGGCATGGAGTCATGAATAATGCTAGAACTTTGGTGTCTTCCCTTGTCTGAGCAAGGGGCAGGTGATTTGTACAAGTACTGCCCAGGAGAAGCATAGCCCATCTTTAAACTTGCCTGAGTGCTGTCAACTCCAAGAAAGAGGCCCAGGAAAAGCAGAAGCATCAGGGAAGAACTAAGAACTCCACCTTGTGTAGGAAGTGATTATACTTCATCACCCAGACTCCTATTCTATGGGAGCCCATGACAGCAGCCTTATGACTTTTGCACTTTCTCTTTTCTCTGCCCCTACCTCCTTGGCTTTTCCTTCCTCCATGGCCTTCCCCATCCTGCTCCAAACACACCTACTAGCGCAGACTTTTCCTGTTCCAGGAGCCCTGAGAAATACCAGCAATTGTTTTCTTCCTTCTCTGACCCGCCCCAACACTTCCGCCCAACACCCCTCACCCTGGCAATCTTCTCCCAGAGCATAGGGTGGAGGGTAAAGGCATCAGGTTCCTGGGCAAGAGAAAACTGCTGCCCACCCACCGAGCTGTATAGTGGGTTCTGCCTCATTCTGACCCCTCCTCCTGTTTAGGGGACATACGCAGGTGACTTCACTCCTCTCAGTACCCCAAAATGTGAAATTTAAAATAGTTTTTAAACAGAATCAAGAAGTGGTTTTAGAAGATTATTGGACAAATAGTCAATGTTTAATTTGACTTTTTCCAAATATAGGCCCTGAGATTATAAATTGAAAGCATGAACAGCCATGTAAAATAATTAGACAAAGGCCAGCAATGGTGTCCCATGCCTATAATACCAGCAGTTTGGGAGGCCCTGGTGAGAGCATTACTTGAGCCCAGGACTTCGAGACAAGTCGGGTGTACTGCATCCTAGGTACTGGAACATGAAGTGAGAGGATCACTTGGGCTCAGGAAGTGGAGTTAGCAGTAAACCAGGATCATGCCACTGCACTCCAGTCTGGTTGATGGATACATATGATTGCTCACAAAGGATATAATCTAAAGTTAATAGACTGAGTATGGAAGTCAACAAGGTTTTTCTATCCAGGTTCTTCTTGGCCTCTCTGAGCATGAATTCCTTCCTTCCTGGTATGGGGCAGGGTCCTCTCTGGAATGGGGGTCTTATGACTTACAGTGAATCAAAGTAGGTCAGATAATTTCTTTATGGCCAGTTTTTACAAATATTTTTAGGTTTTATGACTGTCTTTGGGAAACAAGTGCTCCGATTTGTATGACAACCTCAGTAAAAAAAGATTCTAGTTTATATAACTAGTCTTGGGAGAAGATGGGACTGAGAGACTAGATGACAAAAAGGTCAGAGAAAATACTTATTTCTGAGGTTACTGTTAAGTCCTATTTTGGGGGGGTCTTTTTTTTTTAGCTCAATCACATACATTTAAGCAATCAAATTCCCAAAATAGTTATTTTCTTTTCTTTTACTTTTTAATAGAAATGAAGACTCGCTATTTTGTCCAGGTTGGCCTTGAGTAACTGGGCTCAAGCAATCTTCCTGCCTTGGCCTCCCAAACAACTGGGATTATAGGCATGTGACACTGAGCCTGACTCCAACAGTAGTTTTTTTTTTTTTTTTTTTGAGTTGGAGTCTCACTCTGTCACCCAGACTGGAGTGCAGTGGCTGCTCCTGTCCACCGCAGCCTTGACCTGCTGGGCTCCCGTGATCCTTCCGCTTCAGCGTTCCAAGTAGCTGGAACTACAGGCTCGCGCTACCATGCCTGGCTAATTTTTTTTATTTATTGTTGAGATGAGGTCTCGCTGCCCAAGCGGGTCTCGAACCCGCAGGCTCAGGCAATCCACTCACATCAGCCTCCCAAAGGCATGGGATTATAGGCTGAACCACGGAGCCCGGCCCAACAGTAGTTTTTAATGAAATAAAGTGAGTTGATTCTACAAACCACAAGGAGAGCTAAAGCGGCATAAAAGAGAACATGGCTATAAAAGAAGCACAAGATGATAGTATTTGTGTCATGTGATAGCACAACATATTTTGAAGCTATAGTATTTAAGGAAGTGTGTAATTGGTACAGAAGAATATAAATTAACTACAGAAATAGAATTGAGAGTCATTAGGCAAACTCATAATTATATAGAACTTTGGTATATTAGTCTATATGTGTGTATACACTTAAGGTAGATCTCTCCTTCTTGTCTATCTTTTTATGTGTTCATTTCACACACACTATAGATAGATAGCTAATTAGATAGAGGTATGTCTTATGTCAAATTGGTAAGAAATGTAAGTACTCTGATAAATTAAGCTTAAATTTTCTTTGATAAATTGAGTCTAATTATCTACTTAAAAGAAGAAAATATTTCATTAGATACCATCTCAAACCACATACATATCAATAGTAGATCCATTAAGGACATACATTTTATAAGCAATAATGTAAAATTATTGCTAGGAAATACAGGAATAATTTCTAATCCTGAGGATTAAAAAAATGGATTCTCTCGGTACTGGGAAACTATGGGGGGGAGGGGGAGGGGATTAACAGTAGCAAATATCTGTCTGGGGCTGGGAAAACACCTCTTATCAACAGGGTGTCTGAATGAAACGTAATTGTACACCTAACCCTTAACTGTACCCCACAAAACTATAATAAAAATACTGATTAATTATTAAAAAAAAAAAAAAAAAAATGGATTCTTTAGACCAGACAAAAAATATTAAATTTTGTATTTAAAAAATATAAAAAACAAAGTTTCCAGGTGTGGTGGTGCATGCCTGTAGTCCCAGCTACTCAGAAAGTTGAGGTGGGAGGATCAGTTGAGCTCAGGAGTTTGAAGTTGCAGTGAGCCACTGCACTCCAGCTTGGGCTACAGAGAAAGACTCCCATCTCTAAACTGTTTTTTTTAAACAGAGTAAATAATGGTATTGTAAGAATGGGAAGAAAAACTTTCGTATACACTTTTAGGTTTTTTTGGATGGGCTCCAAATTAAGTTGCTATAAGATAGATTGATAGGAGTAATTATGGTTTAAAACACATGATCTCACTCTGTTAATCAGGCTGAAGTATAGTGGTGCAGTTTTAGCTTACTGTAGCCTGGAACTCCTCAACTCATGGGATCTTTCCAAGTCAGTCTCCCAAAAGTGCTGGAATTTCAGGTGGGAACCACTGTGTAAGGCCTAATAGGATAACATTTTATTTCCACACATATGCACAGTAGTCTCACAAATATGTTACACTCCAAAGGACCAGGTGATCATATATAGCATGATATGGTGAAGAAAAAGATAAGGGCTTGTGGATCCTGGGGCATGGGGATGGAGACAAATCATGAGCAGGTTAGAATAAGAAAAGTATGAGGAAGGAAGGTTGCCTTGTGCAGATAAAAGCTCTCAAGTGATAACTGTGTCAGAGTACCTGGCCTCCTGATATAGATATCTTTGCTTACTCTGGTTTCAATTTTTTCTTCAATGGTTCTCTTAGTATAGGCAGAGAGGTTTTTTTACTTCAAAATTCAGCCTGCTCTTCCCCTTCTCCACCCCATGCTGGTGAAGGGAAGCATCACATTTAGTCTCTGATTTTGTCATATTTAAAGGAGTGACCACAGGAATCTGGGAGAAGTCTGTATTTGCGATGACCACTCCAAAGTGCCTTTGCTCTCTGGAGAGATGGCAAGGTCTGTTCAAGTCACAGCTTGTTCTTCATTTGTGTGTAGGTGATACCCCTCCCAGTTCCTGGCACATGTAAATGATACTGACATGTGGCATCCTGAAGGACTGTCTTCAGTCAGACCACAGAAGAGTCAAGAGAGGCCTCTAATCAGGGAAATCTCCATCTGCATGCATTGGTGCTCTGGTCTGTAGGATAGATCCCAGTGATGAGGATGAGTTATCACTGTAACTCATGGATGTGATAAAGAATGCCATCCAATTCTAGAAAGTTTCAACTAAAATTTTCATGAGACTGTTAAGAATGTTATGGTTCGCCTAGCATCAAATTCATGTTCCTGATGAGAGTCATCATGGAGCACATTACTTTTGTCAGAAACTGTCTAGAAATGAAAATTTCTTCCTTGAATTGTTAACAAGAAAGCTGTGTTCCACCTCAATCTTCCATAACATAATTATTTTTTGTAAAGAGTCATCAAAAATTAGACAAGTCAAAAATTAAACAAGGCATCTCTCACCAAGATTGTTAGCCTTTGGACGATTTCCTCCCAGATGATTGCATTTGGAGCTTTGTGTCTCTGGGAGGTGATTTCATGGAATTAACTCCAGGATTGCCCATCTCCACCCACTGGGCTCCCTCTCTGCTAATGACTACCCATTCCACAACAGAAGCATAAAAAGCCGCAGCGGGGGAAGGGGAGGCAGATTTCCCTGTTTACTTCACTTGCAGCCATAGCTCCATGGAGCAGCATTTTCCTAGCAGTGGGCCATCGCCCAGGTAACCGCATTTCTGGAGCCAGAACCCCAATGTCTTCAGCCCTGTTTTACCCTGACCTGAGCGACCTTTCTGGGAATAGCCAAGACTTCCACTGGGCCCTATTTGGCAGCCACTTCCAGCAGCTGCGCCTGGAAACCTCTGGATCCAGTCATTTTCCAGTCCAGGGGAGCGCTCCAGGGAGACACAGTGCCCTCAGTGCTGGAGCTGGCGCCTGCAGGAGAAGCAGGAAAGGCAGAGGCCGCCATTGCCCACCGGAAGCCCAACCGACACCACTCCCAGAGGCCTCCCTCTCCCAGTTCGCCCTGCCCTGGGAACAGACGATGCCTGCCGGACACCTCTGTAGGCTGAGACCCTTCCCAGTGTCGACCTCCCCTTGCTCCCGGTGGCCACCACCCAGCCCCCGGATTATTGGTTGCGGTGGATCCGTGGCCCAAAGGGCGGCTGGAACGTTCGCGGCACCGGGGAGCCGGTGAGTTCTTTCCCAAAGGGTGGTATTTGCATGAAAGGTCTGTGTTTGCTCCAATGCCAAGGGAGACCTTGAACCTCCAGAGCCCTAAATAGACACTTTTTGCTTGACTTGGACCTCAGTAAGATGGTCCCAGGATAGGGGATACAGCCAGTTGCAGTGGATCATGTTTATAATCCCAGCAATTTGGGAGACTGGGGTGACAGGATTGCCTGAGCCCACGGGTTTGAGACCAACCTGGACAACTTGACGAGACCTCATCTCTACAATAAATCAGGAAAAATTAGCTGGGTGTGATGGTGCACGCCTATAGTGTCAGTTACTTGGAAGGCTGAGGAGGAAGGATCACCTGAACCCAGCAGGTCAAGGCTACAGGGGCCGTGAGCATGCCACTGCATTCCAGCCTGGGTGACAGAGTGAGACTCCAACTCAAAAGAGAATAATAAAAAATAATAATAAAATGGTCCCGGGATATGCAATTCTTTGTTTTTGTGTTTTGTCTCGACATTGGGGGAAAACTTGCAAGAGGGGATGCGTATCTGTTTGTGCATGTGGCTGCTATTCCACAGTGGGCCACGTGTGGGGTCAGGAAAGGTGTGAGGGCTGTGGGGGGCAACTGCTGGGCTGGGTTGGTATGTGCAGAAGGAGGGGGTGCTTTCCCTGCACGGGCACCACCCTGGAGAATCCTAACCAGTCTTCAAACATGCCCACATGCCGGGGTCCCATAAAAGAGATGTGGCACCAACAGACCCAGCAGGGTAGCCCTGAGAGCCCTGCCCAGCTTACGAGATACTTGTGTTCCCATAGGATGGGTGCATCTCTTCTGAGATCCCATCACAGGTAGCTACCCTTTCCTCTATGCCAAGTCCCGCCTCCAACCCTGCCTGGCCTACACTTCTTGCATGGGCCTACCCCACCCTACTCCAATCAAAACTACCAGCTTGACTACCCACAGTCACAGGGAGCCAAAGCTAGTCCCAACAGGCACCTCAGCCACCCTTGCCCACTCTGGAACACAAGAGTGCAGGCTGTAGGGAGAAGACGCTGGAGGCTGAGTCATGGGAAAAAGGCAGCCCTCCTGGCGTGGAAGTGAGTGCTTAGTGCACACACATTCCAGCCTGGTTCTGCCTCCTTCTCATCCCTAATCCTTCCTGGTAACTACCTCAGGTGCTGTCCTTCTCTATAGAATGAGGCAAAGTCCATTACACAGCTGGGTGGGTGGGCAGCGGTTTCTTCATGCCCCGGGCTCTGATGCCTTTCCCTTCCAGCCTGTGCTCTTGGAGAAAGTCACCTGGGTTAGGGTGAAAGTATTGGAACAGGTCAGAGAAGGAAGAAAGGATACTTGCTGGGATTTCTCAGGGCTCCTGGAACAGTAAATGTCTTGGCTAGTATGTGTTTGGATCAGGGTGGGGGAGGCCAGCGAATGAAGGAAAGGCCAAGGGGGTGGGGACAAAGGAAAGTGGACACACACAATTCACAAGTGTGCTCTCATGGGCCCCCAAAGAATAAGATTCTGGGTGCAGGAGCACAAGCACTTCCTGGGATAAGTGGAGTTCTCAGTGCTTCCCTGATGATGTTACTTTTGCTGAGTCTCTTCCTTGGAGTTCAGCAGGCAAGTTTAAAGATGGGCTGTGCTTCTCCTGGGCAGCCCCTGTGCACATCACCGGCCCTCTGCTCAGCCAAGGAAAGACACCAAAAGCCCAGCACTATTCATGACTCCATGCCTGTCCAATTACTGGCTCACACTCCCTTCCCCTTCCCACATAAACATACAAGCTCCCCTGAGTCTTGTTCTAGCCCCAAAGCAAATAAGAAATACATGTGAGAAAAAATAATTTCTAATTGGTGAACCATTTTCTTGGAGGGAGATAGCCAAGAGAAAGAAATTACTACAATGTGCTCTGAAGGCACAACTTCTCTTATTTCATCATTTGAGCACAAACAGAGGTTTATGTTATTAGTATTCTCAGAGAATCATCCAAAGAAATATCTCTTCAAAAGAAACCTCAGGAAGCCAGGGCACCAAAAAGCTGGCAGCAGAGACAGCATAGTGAACTTGTCCACAAGATCAAGGATCTGATGACAGAAAGCTTAGGAACATGAGGGGTGAATGCTGGTAGTAAAAGGGTCACTCTAGGAAGTATCTCCTCCTTGAGAGGTATCAGATCCTCTTCACCAGTCCCAGGAGCCAACGATGTACAAGGCAAGGGAAACTGTAGAGGCAGTACTAGGCTCTAAGGAAAGGGTGGTGGCTAAGTCTGCTTCTTCTGGTTTTTCCTGTGTTTTGAGTCCAGGATTAACGCCCCCCACCCCCACTAGGGGCATACTCTTCCTGGAAAGTGTGATTGTTTTTGGTTTGTGCAGACTTGAAATGCACATGATGGGTTTGCCTGGATGGTCAGAGCTCCAGGGAGGCAGAAAGTGTGGGCCGGTAGGTGCCTTTGGAGGCAGATGGGGAAGAAGGGGTGTTGCTTGTTGGAAAAAATGAGGGAGAGGAAGAGAAAGGGGATGTTGAAGATACCCCGTATTCTGAACTGGACTCAGGAGGATGAAGGGTCAGGGGAAGTCAACAGGAGCATTTTCAGGGCCCAGTGGTGAATTCAGGGTTGTTGTCCCTTTTCTCTGGATGTCCACAGCTCCATGTGAGACCACCGTCCACACAGGTCATGGGCAACCTCTAATATACCGGAGATGCCAAATCTCTCCATGTTCCCATGCCAGGAAGCCTCCACGTGGCCCATCTTCGTCTGGTTCTTGACATGGCACAAGCTTCCCCCTTCTCCCCACACCCCCCAACACCCATCCCAGGACCTGTGCGTCCAACAGCTGGACCAAAAACACGGGAGAAAGAAATTCATGTTAGTGACAATTTTATTTTCCAGGGTAGCTCAAGCAACAATTTACCCATAACACACTCCTTGTGGGTTCGGAGCTGTCCAAAGGCGGAGGAGTCACAGGAGCAAAAGCCTTGGGCAGGGAATCATGGAATCAACGATCAAGTCCAGATTTCACCACTCCTGAGGGCCACGGGTGAAAGGCACAACCAGGCCACGGGGCCCCTGGCTGCCACCAGTGGACTCTGCCGCCAGGAAGCTTGGGGATGCAGGAAGGTGAGTGGCTGATCCTAGCAGGGGGATTCTTGAGAGGGTCTTCGACGTCAGACTTGTGAGGCTCATGTCCTCTGCCTGGCAACTGGGACAAAAAGTCAGGGAGGCGAAAGGACAGCATGCCAGCTGGTCTTCTCAGAGGTGGTGGCGTCGGCTTTTCCTGCAAGCACTTGTGGGTCCTCCTGGGTCATCTGCATCAGGTCTTCATCCAGAATCTCAGCAGCTAGTGCCACACTGACGTGCAAGGTGCTCCCTCTGGCAGGGATGGGAAAGCCCCTCCCACGCATTTCGATTCAGAGGGAAGAGGCTCTGTGATGAATGGAACGGTCCTGCTAAGGATGGGAATCCCCAGGTCTCCAGGCTGGTGTTCTCTGGGGCCCTGCTGCTGGCTCTGAGGGACCAGGAGCCATCCTCCTGCGGGCTGGAAAATGCATTGTGTCTTTCAGCTCCAGCTTCAGGTGATGAAGAGAATGGGATTCACAAGCTTCCAGCTCACTGGTTTTTGTACTCTGCCTGAGTAGGCAGTCCTCTGGTGAAGGAGGAGATCTGGGTAGATACCTTCTGAAGCCTGGGAGATAATTGTGTCATAGGGGGACCCGCCCCATGTGTCAACATCCTGAAGAAAGCTAACGAAAGGTACACCTTAGTGAAGAGATTGAAGTAGGGATGGAAAATCCCAAAGACTTCCCGAAATGAAAATGAGAAGCTCCTGTGGAAGACAGCCAACTTTACATACCTGATTTTAGACACCAAATGTACTGTAGTACTGCAGCGGTGACTGAAACCCAGGTTTGGAGAAACAGGCATGTGTGTATGTGGAAGGACTTGTGTGAGGCAGTTATAGAGTGATGTTTGGGATGATGGAGAGTGGGAGAAATGCTCAGCGGAGATTTGGGAGACAGCTTGAGGCTGGAGAGGGAAAATGGCCCAATCCTAAACAAGAAAATGATAGCAGCACATTCTTCCTAGGGACCATAAGAGCAATCATTGTACTGTTTCCCCCTACTGAGAAAAATTGTGCCCTAGCAATTTCCTACAATCTATGCTCTAAAAGCCAAGGAGAACAAAAATTGGAATAGTAGAAGAATTATGCCAGAATTGTAGCCCTTGAACTATTAGTTCACACACACCTGCACTCCCCTTTCATCTTTTCTGGGCCATCATTTTTTCTGGACTCACTCCCATTCTCCCAATGAATATTCCTACTTTTCACATTGGAAATTGAACAACACATTACACAGTGCTACCCAGGAATGGTCAGAGTTATACTATATCTGAATATCTACTCACTAACCTGTGTAAAATCCTCTAAATTTGGAAATCTAATGCATATCTGCTTCCAGTATTTCTTTCTCTTTTTTTTCCTTTTGTTATTTTAAGTTTTTTTCTTCTAGGAAGCTTCCAGTATTTCTAAAAAGTAATCATGTGCCTTTAGTTTTCCTAATCATGCTTAATTATTGGATCATGATATAGACAGCCTTGTGTAACTGCCTACTTCCACTTGATGTCTTGGCTAACATTTCGTATTTCAACATTATGAAATCTCTCTTACTTTCTTTAGCTGAATATAGCCTTCTTTGGGGTGCACAAAAAATTTCTACATTAGTATTATTAAAGAATGTCTAGTTTCTACTCTTTATGTGAGATTTTCTTTACATTGTGAAGCACACTTTGTGGGATACTTTGTTAAAAGTAAAATTTCTAAGCATCTCACATTTAATTGATAAATGTTTTCGTTCTTCAAATTATGGCAGCAGTAAATTCAGCTATGTTTGGGCTCAAACAATTCTGTTTCTACCTCACCCTTCTAACAACCCAGCCAAAGTGCTTCTATTTTGAGAATCTTAATCCCAGCTTTCCACTCAGCTAGGAAAGTCCTATGTTCATCCCATAATCCTTTCACCTCACTAGTATTCCTAATCTATTGCCATTGAACTGTACCCTAAACTTTATAAAGTTAACTGAGAAGAAAGGAAGAAGGAAAATAAACCAAGCTTCCAGCACATTCATTATTGGTTTTGAAGGAAAGCGTCATATCTTGACCTTTTATTTCTGGCCTTCCAATGAGCTCCTGCAATGAACATGGAGTTGGCTGTGTTCTGAATGGTGTTTTCACTATGTTCTTGCTCTCTCATAGAATGTCAATCCTCTGAAAGCTGCAGCCAGTTTCTCATAGTTGTGTGTGTGACTCCCTTCACAGCACACCTGGAACATGGTAGGATACCAACACATGTTTGTGAAATTTGGGAATCAGTCAAATTATAATAGCAGTGAAGAATCATATTTGATCAAGAAATTCTGTGTTTGTATCCATTCATGCTATTGTAAATAGAATGTTTGACTTTGATGATGAAGGGTAATTTCACTATTAATATGAGAAGAATAATTCTACCTACTTACAGAAAAAAATTTCAAAGAAGGAACCATTTTGTATTTGTTTTGACTGAGTTTTTATTTCAAACCAAAACAAATTAGAAAATAACTGAGAAATTAATTTCGTCCCAGGCACTCTATGAACATTAATTTTTACTATGGAATATATTCATGAAAATTACCCTGTAAAATAAGCACAAACGTGGCCTCCATTGCTGAGATGGCTAAAAGGAAGTCCAAAGAAATTACATAATTTGCTGAGAATCACTCATCTAGAAAGTCACAGACCTTCTCTGCATCTAGGTAAGTCATTGGAGCATGAGTTAGCATTGTGCTATTACTCACACATACAAATTCTGAAATATTTTATATTTAGCAATTCAATAACAGTAGAGGACAAAGCTGAGAGAGTGAAAGACCACATTTAGAAGTCAGTAACTGCCACAGACTTCTCTCCACTAACATCCCAAGTGGTCCACTGGGCAGCCTGACAAGCATTGCTATAGTGGAAGAATGAGATCCAGTCTCTGCTCCAGGGCCAACAATGGGTCCAGAGCAAAAATACAGTTCCTATAAATCAGGGCCCCCCCAAAATAGTTTCCCTCAACAGGGACAGTAGTGCTTCTCTTTTTCAACTGCTAAATTAAGCTATTTGACTCTAGATAACTTCATCTCAGATGATAGAATTTTATGTTAATTTCATTAGTTCAATGTTCTGATGTAATTTGTTCCTAAGATTAAAGTTTCCGCCAGCTTTTCTGCCATCTGATTTGGGCAACCCAAGAAGCAGAAAAGTATAGAAATACAAAAGATGAAGATGGTGGCTTCTAAATTCCACATAGTTGCTGTTGGGAGCCAACATCTATAGCTACATGGCTGAGGCCTGTAAAGGCCATCTGGAAGATCGCCTCTGACATAGGATATCAGTTATACCTATAATATTGGCGTGTGATTAGTGACCAGTGTGCATACATGGCAGTAAAACTTATAAGTAAATCTCAATACACCTGATGGAAAGTGCATAGCAGAATTATTTCTCTCTGTCTTTCTAAGTTTTACTTCTTTCTAGATATTTTTTAACTTCTATTTCCTGGTAGACTGGGTAGTCAGCTTTGGAAAGCTGTTTCCCCTAGGGCTAAAATTAGAAACTAAATAGTTTTGTCCCCCTGCCCCTAGCCAGGCAGAATGTTTTCTTTTGTTTCGTTAATTACCGAAACTCTGTCTGCTTCAGCCCATGGCCGCCATCTTGGCAGCCCTGCATTTCCTTGTTCAAGAGTGTGACAGCTACTATTTGATTTTTAGAGTAGACTTGTTAGGATAAAATATATACATATACACTCATAGCTGAATAAATCTATGCTTGCTGTTTTGTTTCCTTTTGCTACATTATTCAAGTGTAATAGTTACTATACGATTTATAAAAGAATTAACGATAAGGTATTAGCTTAATAGGATATAGCATAGTATTAAAGTCCAATAACTAGATCATATAAAAATTAAAGTTTAGACATATGAAACATATGAATTATAGTAAAGTTTGGTAGTTTAAGAATAAGTTTTAACTGAGTTATAAGACATTATGTTAAATTGTAATAGGATAATAGTATGACTAACAGCTAAGTCATTTAAGTAAACTTATAGATTATAATATAGTGTTAAGTTGATAATATTAATCGTTAAAAATATTGGGAGTCAGTGAACTTGGATTGAACCTAGAGTTAACTTAGAAAAGTTTTTTTATTAATCAGGGTATAGAACAAAGAGTATAATATGAATGATTCATTGAACATTATGGAAAACACTTTGAACGATTTGTATTGAAATTGTGCACCTGTGACCTTAATGTAAGCACAGCAGGCATCATGGAATTCGAATTGTTTGCTTGGAAATTGCAGATCTCATGGTGGTCTTGTGATGCATAGTTTGTAAAGCACGGAACTTGTATAACCCCAGTGAGTGATTATCACACTGCTGGAGGGTATAGAAAATGGTATATAAGTTGGAAGGAGTCCGAATAAAATTTGGCTTCAGTCCTGATCAGACTGTTCCCAGAAGAACTGCCTCCGAGTAGTCTCTTCTCACTGTCCAGATTCTCTGGTGCGGGTCCTAACCCACCCTTGGTCAGTGCTGGTCACCGACAAGTTGCATACACTTGGTGTCACCTAATGTATGACAGATGCCAAGGAGCAACTGTCTCCCTGAGGCATGTGTTAGAATCTGGATTCTACAGATGTCTTCAACCCTGAGCTTAGGAAATTTGGTGTCCTGGATTTTCCCTTCCTGTCCTTACCCTTGGAAGTTCTCCTGGGATAGTCAGGAGTTCTGCTAGACCTACTTTCCACACCCTGTGGGTTTCTTTACTGAAACTTTTAGTGAAATCATTACTTTCCCAGAGCGTGAGGTGGGACCTAGAGTTGCCTGCTCTTACTCAACTCAGGAGGTGCCAAAGGTATCACCAGGAGATGTGGCCACTGAGGAAGAATAGGACTGATTCCTGTCTGCAGCTTCCCTCTCTGCTGTCATCCCACTTCAGGGATCCACCTGCAGAAACACTTCAGTCTACTGCTTTCCCTTAGAGCCAGGAACAGAAATACCAAGTCTCTTGGTGGCAGATTCCATGCTTTGGGCCTGGTACCTGAAGACTGTCCCTGCCACCCACCTTTGGAGGCTTGAACCCCAAGACTTCCTGACACCTTCCACTGGATGATCCTATGACAAGCCATGATTTTACAGTAACACCTCAGCATTTGATCAGTTATAATGGGAGTTTTCCCTTCACATCTCTTTGGACATTTTACTTGTGCCTTCTCAATGAAATTGTATAAAATGCAAGATTATTTGTCATCTGTGTTCCTGCTGTAGCTATTGGGTAAGGATAAAGCACAGGGAAAGACTGGCTATTGCAAGTGCCAGGACTCGTATGGAAAACTCTGTCACCTGAATATACTGGTCACAGGGACATGGTGTCTACTCAAGGTGGGCAGGGGTCACCAAAGAAGTCATACATACCAGGTCATTCATGCCTTGGGTCTCTGTTGAGAGCCGGCCATGGAGGTTCACTGATTCTTAGGGGATCAGTTGGGCTGTTGACCCCGGGACCACTAGGTGAGTCTGGGAGCTGAAGACCCCATTTCCTTCCACATTGCTTAGTACTATAGCCAGAAAAACCTCTGCACAGTGAAGCAAAAAAACACTGAGATGCAGGAAACAGAGGCAGCTAACTTTAGAATAGTATTGTCCTTACTGTCCACTTCCCAGTTTGTGGTTTCAGCCTTTTGAATTAATAGTTTGATTCTCAGTCATGGCGAGAGGGCTTGTTTCTAGGTTACAAGTGGTATTTGTCATTATAGTTTAATTTTAAATTACTGTGATTGTGTAGTAGTTGTGTTCATCGAAGTCGTTTTTTATTAAACAAAAAATTAAGTTTTATATGATTTAGAAATAAGATTCAAATTAGAAATAGGTTTTTAGGATCCAGGAAACTAAAAGAAGAAAAATCTCCTACATGAAGGAATGTACACCTGCAGTGCCTCAGGAGGATTACCTGATGAACTTTGCTCAGAAGAACAGCTAGGTGAAGCTTGCTCTGTTCAAGATGGAAGACAGCACACATGAAAGACTTTATATTCCTAGACTTATATTCTTGGATTTAATACTTATACTTACATAAATTACGATAGTATAAGTTTGGGTTTATTAATATAGTTAGCATTAAGTAAGGTTATATGATTGTAGAAGCTAGAAGTTTTATGATAGAATATATTTAGTTAAAATCATTATCGTGGCCGGGCTCGGTGGCTCAGCCTGTAATCCGGTGCCTTTGGGAGGCTGAGGTGAGTGGATTGCCTGAGCCCGTGAGTTCGAGACCTGCCTGGGCAGCGAGACCTCATCTCTACAATAAATAAAAAAATCAGCTGGGCGTGGTAGCGCATGCCTGTAATTCTGGCTACTTGGAAGGCTGAGGCAGAAGGATCGCCAGAGCCCAGCAGGTCAAGGCTGCAGTGGCTGGGAGCGGCCACTGCACTCCAGTCTGGATGACCGAGTGAGACTCCAACTCAAAAAAAAAAAAAATCATTATGGTGGTTTTGGGTTTAAGCACTGAGTGATGTTATTTCAAGACGATGTAAAGCTGTAAAACAATTAGGAGCACACAAGAAACTGGTTTGGGGAACATTAATCAAGCATAAGAAACAAAAAGATAATTTGTGGTTGTTCTTCCTCATGTTTGAGAAAACATCTGCTTGAGAGTGGGGGGGCATCATTTGTGCACCTGGACCTGTTCAGGCACATGAAAGGCACATGCTCCCCTTTGTGTCTGTGATGATGACTTTGCAGAATTTGGGGATAAAAGCCCACTGCTAACTCTCAATAAATGGCCTCTCCTCAATTCTCAGAACAGTTGTCAAAGTCTCTCTCTCTCTCTCTTTCTCACATCGCTGACACCATCTCCACCTTCGGGAATCTCTGGACTCCACTGGAACTGGAGGTCTCCAAGAGAGATAGCCAACAAGCAGAAGTTCTGAAAACTTAGTCTGGAAAATTCTTCTGTTGGTGGCCCTGGCACACCTTCCCTTGAGTCAATTCAAGGGCCTTCACACTCTTTTCACCTACAAGTTGCTCTAGTTTATCGCAGCATCTCTTCTTCTCAAATATTCCCATAATATTTGGCATCCAGCAATCTAGATCCTCTGTCTCTCTCAGGTGTACATAAAATCCCAGGGAGCATCCGTTCAACCTTAAAATTCTCCAGAACCTGTATTTCTAGTGAACATAGCTGAGATGAGTGCTGGGGTGGATGATGAAGGGAGGTTTCACCTGGGCACAGGAAAACTAACCACTCAGCACTTATGGTACATCCCTTCTGGTCTCCAATTCCAGAGTGGGCTTGCTTGCTTGCAGACCTTAATCCAACTTTCTAAGTCCCCTTATCCCTCAACAGGAAAAGGAACTGAATAGTTGTAGCTTCCATAACCTGTGGTTGACAAGGACTAGTGACAAAAGACCTATGCCCAGTAATTTTTGAAGTTCAGAAAATGGTAGCTGTGAGGCAGGTTTGTGCACTGCTTACCAACTTGTCTGAATCTGGTAAGACAGAAAATGGCAACCAGCAAGTGATATGCAGTAAGATTATGCTCAAAGGTAGGCAGTAAAGGTCAGCAGAAACTGAGAATCCATTGTGGTCTGATCTTCAATAGCTCAGATGGCTGCCTATGTTGATGGAGTCTTGACTACCCCTGAATGTGGAGCCCCAAACAGCAACCCACCTTGGGTTTTTCCTCTTTCTCTGATTCCTCTACTTCCACTAAAATTCCTCTTACCAGTAACCATTTTATTTTTAATGCATATTCTTGTATCATTCAGACTTCTGCTATGTGTTATATTATTTTGTGTAGGTATATTTCAATTTGTGTAACATTATTGCAGTTTACACCTTATGTTAATTCCTCTCATTTGAAAGCTTCTGATATATAGTTTGTCATCTTATATGTACATTTCATCTGCTGCTTCCAACTCTGGCACATAAACCTGTATGTGTCTCTGCCACATTTTACCTCTCTGTTGACCCATGGTGGACATTCACATAGTCACTTAGTCACCAATAGCAAATACAATAGCCCTTTATGAACCTATTAGAGAATTTCTACACTAATTTTCACATTTTTCTTTTAATAATTTTCCTCATGAAAATGATGATCAGACATCTCTTTTGTATTGGTTTATTCAGTTTTATTCTTTCAAATGTTCTGTCTTCTTTCAAAATTATTCTGAGTAATTTTAAGAGAGACGTTAAACCAAATGTAGTACTAGAGCTACTCTGGTTTTCTTTAGCTTAATCTGTAACTCATAATTCCATCAATCTGGAAAGGTAGTAAAATGCTACTAATTGAACTTGTCATCGGCTAAGAGACTACCAATTTTAAAATATATAACTATTTCAGATATTAAAATGGAAAAGGCTTACCTTCAAGTTGATTGCATTTATATATCCACCTTTTTGTTTTCAACTCTTAGTGTCACATTATTTTGTTCACTTCTTGTAAATTGCAAAGAGCTTAACATTGTCATTTTTTAAACATATCAGTATGATTATATTTGCCTTTTCACCTGGTCGTTCAATACATTGAAAAGATTATGTAAGTCAGAAAATCATCTTCCCTACTCCTCCAGTTTCTATAAGGTGTGTAATTTCCCATAAATAACTTCATCTTCCTGCCTCATCTTTTAGTTCTCCCAACAGATTAAGTGGTTATTTGTGACAGACATTCAGTGAAGGGTATTTTCTGCTTTACCTTATTTAGTTCTCAATGGGAAACTGGCACAAAGAACTACCCAAGCCAAGAATATTCTGGTTGTAGAGTTTGGGTGGAGGTCTGTACATAAGAGTCTGATCCCTCCCCTTTTATCCTCTTTAAAAGCCCGGTTTGTTTGGAAAATATGCTTTGTAGCCATTTTAAGCTGGCCTTCCTGATCTCCATTTTGTAGTGGCACAGCGTAACTTGGGGTGGTCAGAGGCTGTGCCATCTGACTATGAATCGATGGGCAAATGTCACTTTGCCATGCACTGTTAAGAAATTCCTTTTTGGTGCAAATTTAAGACTCATCTTCTCATCTGATTTTTTTAAGGCTTATCTTCTCATCTGATTTTTTTATAGATGAGATTTTTGTGTGTGTGTCCTTTCTTTCAAATCATCTGTTATAACAAACCTAAACTCTATACTGATTATTCCATAACTTATTTAGTTTTACTTATTAACATAGATCAATATATCTATATATTTTATAAAACATTCCATTTCATATAACATTTTAACTTCTTAAAATATAACCTTGCCATATGCAGTCTTTTCAACCCATATTTTTTGTCTATATATTGTATCTTTTAAGATGCAGCCAGACTTTTGAGTATGTTTGCAATTAACTTATTTGAAGTCTTTTAAAATATTTTCTTTTATGAATATACCCTAGTAATTTTCACCTACTCTCCTCATAATGGACCTTTGGACCCTCCCTTATCATCAGAATTTTGTTACTGTTAACAGTAAAATTGCCAGCAACCTTTTCAATGTTTCCTGCCATAAATGTGCAAGAAGCTCTCTTGGGAATGTACCTTGAAATGGAATTAGTAGATTTTGAGATCTGTGAGTTGTAGCTTTCTAAGCTTTCTAAGACAACAAATTGTTTCTTTTTAAAAAATTTATTTATTGTGCCGACAAGGTCTTGCCAAGTTGCCCAGGTTGGTCTAAAAGCTCTGGGATGAGGTATTCCTCTGGCCTCTGCCTCCAAAAGTGCAGAGATTACAGGCATGAAACATCACTCCCGGAAACAAATTGCTTTTCAAAGTGATAATAGCAATAAACATTTCTACGGACAGCACATAAAATACTCTCATGTTCCACATGTGCTCAAATACTTGGTATTGTCAGTATTATAACATTGGCTTACTAAAAAGGTAAAAATAGCATCTAATTTTAACCTTGCTATGGAATAATCTAAACATTAATTGCATCACTTATTTGTATTCATTGATTCTATTTTTTGTGAGATGTCTTATCACATCAGTAGCCCATATTTCTCAGATGTTTAAAATATTTTAGAATAACGTGTTGGCATTTTTGTTAGTAGTATTTTTTGGTTTTGTGATTTGTAATATCAATTCCTGGTTCATAAATGGTCTCTCGATCTTTAAACGGTGTCTATTAAAAAAAAGAAATTCCTAATTTTACATAGTAACGTTTATCAATCTTTTATTTTATATTTAGTGTTGTTGTGACTTCTTTATCAGATTTTTTTATTCCAAGAATATGTTTCAAAAAACAACCCACTCATCTATATTTTCTATCAATAATTTTAAAGTATTGTATATAAAAAGTGTCTTCTTTATTTGTCTGTTGATGAAGAAATGTATCAGAGTTGAGATATAGATCTAATTTAATACTTTATGTAGACAATTACTTGGTAAGCTCAATTTACTTAACAGTTCTTTGTTTTTTGTATATATAAAGAAGAGTGAAAAAGATGCGAGACAGGAAGACAGAGAGAGAAACAAAGGAAATGGAGGGAGAGATCTATAAATATATATACCTATATACACTAATATTCTAAAGTTTTGAAAAAGTTTGAATCTGTTTTATGTCTCTCGGTTCTTTTTCTCTAGTAAATTTATATATATCTTCCAAAAAATTTTATTATATTAATTACTATAACTAATTACAATGTACTATTTTAATTACAATAACTTTCACATAGGTCAAACTCTACCATCTGTATTTTTCTTCAGCTATGTACTCTTTTATGCCTCTTTAATCTTTCATATGATTTGCAAACTCAACTTGTCTTGTTTTACTAAAATCCACTGTTGGGATTTGTATTGCATTTAAAGCATATAACAATTGAGGAAGAATTTAGATCTTTAAGAAAATTTTTCAATCTTCTGGATTGATTTTAGGTATTTGTAATAATCCTTTAATAAAATTGTATGGTTTTTCCATTAGATTTGTTTGTTTGTTTTTAAGAAACAGGATCTGGCTCTGTCACCCAGGCTGGAATGCAGTGGAATAATCAAAACTCACTGCAGTCTCGACCTCCTGTATTGAAACAATCTGTCTGACTGGGTCTCTTAAAAAGTCATTAGGTTTTTAGTGTTTGCCATTGTTGCTCTTCCCACAGGCCTTGGGTCTTCTTTTGTCATGTCCTATCTAACTTTCTAATGTCAGTATATGCTTATTTTGGTTTTTTGCCTAATGTTTTTTGCTAAAGCTGAAGAACACTAACCTCCCACATACCACAGGCAAAATGCCAGGCAATTAACAGGCTTCTAGGAAGAGACTTTAACCAAAATCGACAGAAAGTTAGTGGAAAAATATCTAAGGTGTTTTGCTTGTGAAAGTTATCAGAAACAACATGTAGTCACCTATGTTCTAAGCAAAAACAAAACTCTGACAAATAGGATGATGAAAGGCAGGGTTCTCGTGCTGTATGCCTGATCATAAGACAATCTCAAAATGTTCTGCACAGAGCACAACCCTGCACAAAGGCCATCCCAAACTTACACAGAAAATTTAAGTGTAAAAAATGAAAAACTGTCTTCTTCAAGGACCTCTGCCCAGCTACTGCCTTTCCAAGCTCAGAGCCATGTCATCTTTGTTATTAATTTGTGTCATCAAGGATAATCATCTCAACACAATTATGTGATTTTCCATAGTTTTCCCTCACCTCCCTGAATGCACACATAGTTCATCAGTCACACATATTTCCATTACAATGCTCTATTCTCAAATGAATACCATTTTCTTTTTTTAAAAAAAACATTTCTTGTTGTTAGACTGATATGTCATAGAGCTTGTTGCCTCCAAATGACATATTTTACACCTATTTCTCAAGTTTCTCAATAAGATGAAGATTTATGTGATTAAATTTATAGGATTTTAATACTTTCAAGTTCACTGAGAATTGTTTTGGAGTTGAACACAACAAACCACTAAGGAAACTGACTTGATAAGCATGCTTTGCAGGTGGATACTGGTTCCTTTATCATCACTTCCCTACTACCCTTCTGGTGTTGTTTATACAACTCAAGCAAATTTATTCAAATTATTATCTCAAGGTTTGTATCAGAAAAAACCCTAAATACACATTGGCTATGTTTTCAAGGACCTTCTCACATTATATTTTTATTGTGATTGAAAATATTCTTGGTTTTCTCAAGTATACACAATTGAGTCTTAGGTGAAGAAAAAATAATCTTCTATTTCTTTCTTTAGAATCTTTATCTCTTTTACAACTTCCCTCACCCCGCTTCACTTTCCTCCATGCTAAACTAGATGGGGATGTATGGGAGGCCAATTACAAAAAACAAAGTGGGAAAGACTGAAGGTCAATGCTGATTTTGGCAAATGAGAAATAGTTCAGCCTTCACCAAGTGTCACCAACATCTTCAGAAAGATAAGGGAAGGCTGCCAGTGCTGGAAATCTTGATATCAAGATAACATCATCTTGTCATAGTGGCTTTCACATTTTTTTACTGTAACCAGTTGTAAGATGTCTTAGCCTGGGATGTAGCACATCCGCACATACACACACACACACACACACACACACACACACACACACATTCATGCACGTGTGTGCATCAGTTCCATGAAGCAATGCTAAGCCTTCCTACCTGTCACACTTTCTGTGATAATTCTATTCATTAAGCTATGTGGCTTACAACCCATCAAGCTGATTTTGGAAAAACAACCCATGTATCTTGTGAATCCCTCAAGAAATATTAATCTTCTCACCACAAAAAGATAAGCATGGGAATAAATATACGTTCTTTTATTATTCAATTATACCTTAGTAAAGCTGTGGGGGTGAAAAGCATTAAAAAGGAACTTAAATAAATAAACCTTCTAATAGGAAAAATAAATGGGATAAAAGCATCAACTCTCATTGGCACTTGGCACCATGCCAGGAATTGGCGTCGGCAGAATTGACGTGTTTAACAATACTTCCATTTTCCAGAGAAGATGTGTTACTTTGAGAAGCATTAGAGAGAAAACTTATAGGACCCTGAAATTCTACCCACAGGCCAGAAAACCACAGAAACAGAAAATTTAAATGAAAATTTTATGGACTCGCTGGTTTATATCTGAGACTTTCCTTTGATATGAAATTTCATTGGGAAAATTATAAACTGTCAAACATAATTCATCAAAAAGTAAATGTATACTTCATTCATGTAAAGTTTAAACTTGAAAAAGGTAAGCAAATGTATATTTTTAGTGTTCCATACATAGTTGGTAGAGCCATAAAGAAAAAGGGAATGATTGACATCAAAGCCAGGATGGGGCCAGTCTCATGTCTTTCATCCCAGCACTTTGAGGGACCAAGGCAGAAGGCTCACCTGACCCCAGGAGGACGAGACTGCAGTGAACCGTGAGCCAACCCCTGCACTCCAGCTTGGATAACAGAGTGAGACTCTGACTCAAAAATAAAAAAAAACAACAACTTCAGGATGGCCACTACCCCAGGTGGGAGGGAGGGGAGCCATGGAAGAGCACACCTGGGGGCTTCTGGGAGACAGAGGATGCTCTGGGTCTTAGCCGGCATGGTGTTTATCTTATTATTATTAAAAATGAATGGATAACCTACACACACTTCTGTGTAAATTATACATTTAATAGTAATCAATAAAAACAGCAGAGACAATGACTTGAATTCTTCTGGATTCCATCAATGTCCCTGGTGGCTTGTTTTAACACTTCTTGAAGAAGAGTCTCTTCCAGGACAGAGGAGAAAGTCCCCAGTGACACTGGATTGGAGTAGGATATTTTGCATGTTTTAAGTTCTCCTTAGTGTCACCTTTGGACTATTTTGGATGTAAGAACTATACAAATTTCCTAATAAAATGTGTTTGTGAGTTGGAAAAGGCAGCCTACAAATAGAAGGATTACTCAACAGGAGAGGGGTGATCAAGTGATGATACATTCACTGCAATCATTAAAGATCAAGTTTTACAAAATGTTTAATGACTTTGAAAATTATTGGCAAAATATCTCTTAGAGGGAGAGAGAGAGAGAGACAGAAAAATGTTACCAGACCACATTAGAGTCCTACTGTGTAAAAAGACTTAAAGAATATAGTCTCAGGTACTTAGAAGGTCGAGGCAGAAGGACCATTGAGCCCAGGAGATTGAGGCCAGTCTGGGGGACATAGCAAGATCTTGTCTGTAAAAAAATAAAATAAAACAATAAAATAAGAATGTGACCACCAAAATGTTTCCTTTTTTCTTGTCCCTTTCTGAGTGTCTTTGTTTTCTAAAATGGCCACATATTATTATTTTTTTAATGCAGTGGAAGAAGACTGGGGCTATTAATCTATGGTAAAGACAATTTTGAAATAGGAGTTTCAGAAATGTTCTGGGCAGCAAAGTAAGAATGTGATCCACCCAGGGACTGCTGTGAGCGGTAAATGTAGATTTAAATGCATTAGGTCTGAATTGTTGGACTAAAAATTTGTCACTTTGTTTCAGTCACATAGACTATGTTTTCGAGAGCAGTTTTAAGTTCACAGCAAAACTAGGCATCAAGTACAGTGAGTTGCCCTACAGTCCCCCACCCCATGTATACCTCTCCCCATGACAGCACCCCTGTCAGAATGACACACTGTTAAGTCAGTGAATCCACCTTGTCACGTCAGTGTCACCCACAGTCAATTTTGTATTATGGTTTACTATTTTCTTTTTTCTTAAGTCAAGGTCTCACTCTGTCCCCTTGGCTGGAATGCAAAGGCACAATGATAGCTCACCCCAGCATCAACATTTGGGTTTAAGTGATCCTTTCACCTCAGTCTCCCAAGCAGCTAGAACTAGAATTAGCTGAGCATGTGTCAGCATGCTCAGCTAATTTTTTTATATTTGTGGAGATGAGGTCTCACTAGGTTGCCCATGCAGGTCTTGAACTCCTGGGCTCAAGTGTTTCTCCCATCTGATCCTGGGTTCACATGAAATAAGCTAAATCAGTTAATAAATCAAGTTGCTAGCAAAGTAATAATATTAACCAACTCCATTTTGTTTAAAACTTTCATCTTAGTTACCGGCCTGACCTAAGAATCAATGCCTACGTGTGATTACAGTAATGTTCCCATGACCACAGACCCTAGCTTTGTCTCCTTTGGGCAGATTATGCTGAGCGTTGCCTACTGACTGTTATAGAACTCCTTTGCCATAGCTTCCATGTAATTGTATGCTTTGTTAACTGAAATCAAATGTTACGCTTTGATATTTTCATAGTTTGTTCTTATATTCTGTTAGTGTCCTAACCAAGGTAACTCCATTGTATGATTCTTCTTCCATGTCGCTATGTAACTACCTTAAACTATATGTTAGTGGCAGAACTCCAGGGACTTTCTGAACACTGGCTATACCTGCCTGACATGAATTTAATCAAAGCTCACTAACAATCGAAGTTTCCATTTTAATGGCCAAGTTGTTAGTTAACAGATGTTATGGTCACTAAGTTGCAATATAGCCACTGCTGCAAATTTTCCCTATAAAAGCTAGTCACAAACTGCACCAATTTGCCAGGAGTTTTTCTGGTATTTGCCTACTCTTGATTCATGCATTTAATAAATTTATAATTAATTAGACTCAACTTACTGGCGTAACTTCCTCTCGCTTACTCGGTCATAACACACACTTAGTTTTGCACAAATGGATAGTGACATGCATCCATCCTATAGTATTATTTACAACAGTAGTACCCAACATTTTTGGAATCAGGGACTGGTTTTGTGGAAGGTAATTTTTCCACAAACCAGGAGGGGATGGTTTCAGGATGACTCAAGTACATGACATTTATTGGGCACTTTATTGTTGCTATTGAGTTGTAATATATAATGAATTAATCACACAACTCACTATTAAATAAGAGAGGTGAGGACTGAAGTGGTAAATAAAATAGCAGACAGGACATGCACAGACTAAGTTAAGTGACACATTCTGACTTAAAATCTGCCACAAGATGCAGGTGTGCAGTTGAAGTACATCAACTCATTTGCCACTCAATGATAGAGTTTTATATGTCTTCAAGCAAATAATTTATTATGGCTTCTGTGCAATCATACCTCAATACTAATGTTAATCTATATTTTCAACCCTTTCCCAGAGCTAACACCACTGCCTCGGCTCCACCTCAGATCAGCAGGCATGAGATTCTCATAAGGAGCAGGCAAGCTAGATCCCTCACATGCAGAGTTCACAATAGGGTTCGTGCCCCTGTGAGAATCTAATGCCACCCTGATCTGACAGGAGATGAGGTTCAGGCGGTAATGTGAGTGATGGGGAGCAGCTTTAAATATAAAGCTTTGCTTTCTGGTCCACCTCTCGTCTCCTGCTGTGTGGCCTCCTTCCTGACAGCCATCCATGGCTCGGGGCTTGGGGACCCCAAAATAAAAAATATAATAAAAATCCTGGCTCCACCTGCTCATTCCTTCACAACCTCAAGGACTCCACTGAACCTTTTCCTGTCTCCACAGCTTTGCCTTTGCCTGAACATTGTCTAGTTGGAATCACACAAGTGCAGTTATTTTAGACGGCTCCTTGCACTTAGTAACATGTATCGAAACCTCCTTCATGCTTTTCCATGTCCCAATAGCTCCTTTCTTTAGTGCTGAATGACAGACCATTGTGTGATGGCCACCACTGATCCATCCATTCCCCACTGAAGGATATCTGTGTCATGTACAAGTTTGGCAACTATGGGTAAGACTGCTATAAACAATCATGTGACAGTGTCTGAGGGGTCATAAGTTTTCACCATACTTGTGTAAATACCAGGGAATGTAATCTCTGGGTTATATGGTAAAAGGATGATTAGTCTTCTAAGACACTGCCAAACTGTCTTCCAAAGTGGTTGCCCTGTTGGGCGCTTGGGAGGCCAAGGTAGGAGAATTGCTTGAGCCCAGAACTATGCTGGCAGTGAACGTATTTTTACTGCTCCACCTCCTCACTGGCCCAATTGTGTTGGATGTTCCCCACCCCAATAGGTGTGCAGTGGCATTCTACTGCCATCTGAACTGACTGTTCCTAGAAAACACTCAATGTCCTCTTTTCACATGCCTGTTTGCTATCTGCTTTTGTGAGATGTCGGTCATGTGCTTTGCCTATTTTTTAGTTGGGTTGTTTGTTTTTCACTGTTGAGTAGTACAAGTTTTTGTCTATTCTGGATACCAATTCTTTATCAGATGTGCCGGTACAAACATTCTGTCCCACTAATTTTATGTCATCTGTCTTGTAAATTCAAGAATTGTGATATTTCTTCAGTCTCTCTTCTTTTTGGATTTCTGAGAACCCTGACTTTTATTTATTTTCGACTTTAGACTAAATTCAAAGTAACCACTAGTTTTTGAATGACAGAGAGCAAGAGAAATTTTGGTCAAACAAATGGTACTGTGTTCCTTTCACAGACACTTTGAAACACAAATTGGTGTATTTGTGTTTTCTAGCAAATTGAAGAAAGGCCTATCAACTTAAACAAGAACAATTTCTATCTGAAAAATTTTAGATGACTAACGTTATAAAGTAGCTTACTGTTTTACCTGTCTGCTTAAATAGTAAATATTGAACATAACTGAAACTCTTTACAATGAGTTTTAAATCATAAGACAATAGTGCATCCAAAAAACAAGAACAGAGTGCTATGATAAAAAGGAAAAACCAAAGAGTAAGAACAGCCTCTTGAAAATTAAAAAATATTATTGTCTAAATAAAGTGTGTTGAGTGGCCCAAAAGCAGGGTCAAGGAAATCATCTGGAAAATAAGAAAGGAGAGAGAGAGAGAGAGAGAGAGAGAGAGAGAGAGAGAGAGAGAGAGAATGGAACACTGTAGGAAAAACCACCTTACAAATCAACTCAGGAAATTCTCTATCCAGTCAATAGGTCTCTTAAAAATAAGCCAGAGACTGATCACATGTAGAAGATTGAAGCAGGACTCCTACCTATCCCCATACACAAAAATTAACTCAATGGATCACAGATTTAATGTAAAACCTCAAAGTGTAAGAACCTTAGAAAATGCAGGAGTCACTCTTAAGGAAGTTGAAATTGGCAACCAATTCCTAATCAAAACACAAAGTGCCCATGCCATAAGAGATAAGACATACAAGTGGGACCTCATTAAATGACAAGCTTCTGCAAAGCCAAAGAAACCATCAAAGGAGCAGGGAGACAGACTGGGAAAAATATTTTCCAACTCCAGGTCTGACAAAGGCCTAACATCAAGGATCTACAAGAAACTCAAACGTGCTGAAAAGAAAAAAACAAACAGCTCCATTACAAAGTGGGCTAAAGATATGAATAGACACTTCTCAAAAGAAGACATATGAGCAGCCAACAGACAAATGAAAAAAAAAATGTTCAGCCTCACTAGTCATCAAGAAGATACAAATTAAAACTACACTGAGATACCACCTAACTCCAGTCAGAATGGTCATCAGCAATAACTCAAAAAATAACAGATACTGGAGAGGATGTGGCAAAAAGGGAACACTTCTACACTGTTGGTGTGAGTGTAAACTAGTACAGCCTCTGTGGAAATCAGTGTGGTGATTCCTAAAAGTTCTAAAAATTGATCTTCCATATGATCCCACAATCCCCTAATGGGAATATATGCGGAAGAACTTAGGTCACTCTATGAAAAAGATTCCTGCACACGTTTGTTTATCGCAGCATTTTTCACAATAGCAAGAACATGGAACCAACCGTGCTGCCCATCAAAAGAGCACTGGATAAAAAAATGTGGTACATATATGCAATGGAATACTATGCAGCCATAAAGAAGAACAAAACCATGAACTTTGCAGCAACCTGGGTGGAATCAGTGTTTATAATACTGAGTGATCTCTCACAGAAACAAAGTGCTGAGTACCATAGGGTCTCATTCATAAGTGGACCTTGAACAACTACCGTATTATTGTAGGAAAAGGATTGAAAGTGGTGGGAAACTGAGGGGAAGAGGGTGGGGAGTGAGGTGCTGGGTGAGTAGTCGATGTCTGCCTGGGGAAGGGGGAGCACACCTCATCAGTAAGGGTACCTGCACAAGGAACATTTGTGTACCAAACCCTGAATTGTACCCCACAATTTCAAAATAAAAAATTAAAAGAGAAAGAAAAGCCAGAGACATTATAGAGGAGTAGTTTGTCAAAGATATAGTAAAATAAATTGTCCAAAAATGGAGACAAGGGAATGTCCAGCTGGACAATGGCCATCATCTGGAATGGAGAAAGATCAGCACCAGAAAACACCAGAGTTGAAAACAGATCCTAAAAGCTTCCTGGGAGACAGTCACATCACATGTGAAGGACCGAGCATAAGAATGATCACATAATGTCCTTGCAAATAATCATGGTGACAGTAGAATAAAGACCCTTTGGGCATGCAAATCCTCAGCGACATTGACCTTCATGCCCTTCGACTCAGGAGAGTTTGTGCTGTTGGAAAAGCAGAGCCTGCAAGGGGATGTCTCACCTTCTGGGAGTTCCAACATGGGAACATCTGAAAGGGAAATCCCATCAGGGGCTCCTACAGCAGGCCTGTGAGGTAGCCTTTAGAGTGGATGGGAGGACATAGGCTTGGGGAAGCTAGGAGAGGGATTGTGGGCAGGAATCCATTGTGTCTGAGGGTGTGGGAAGCAACAGAAGATAGTGTTTGAAAATTAGCAACAGGTATATTGAAAAGTAACTAAATAAAGAAAAGACAATCATCCAGTCCAAGAAAAAATAATGTACAACAAAGAAAAAGCTATCCAGGCTGGAAACGGTGGCTTATGCCTGTGACCCAGTAGTTTTGGAGCCTGAGGAGGGAGGATTGCCTGAACCCAGGAGTTGGAGACCAGCCTGGGCAACTTAGTGAGACCTAGTCTCTACAAATAAATAACAACAAAAATAGGTAACTTATTTCAAAAAAGGGAAGTACTATCAAATACAGCCCACTCCCTTTCCCTTGTTATTAACATCTGGGGTGGAGTGGTATGTTAGTTAGTTACAATTCAGGAGCCAATATCAATGCGGGATTTTTTTTAATCTAAGGTCTCACTTTGTT
The DNA here is from genome assembly GCF_000164805.1 of Carlito syrichta. NCBI lineage: Eukaryota > Metazoa > Chordata > Mammalia > Primates > Tarsiidae > Carlito > Carlito syrichta. The sequence goes on along the minus strand of NW_007261771.1, from coordinate 12,979 downwards.
GCTTGTGCTGGAGTACAGTGGCACAATCACAGCCACCACAGTCTCAACCTCCCAGGTTCAGGTTATTCTTCTGCCTCAGCCTTCTGAGTAGATAGGACTACAGGCATGACCTATCATGCCTGGATAGCTTTTTATTTTTTTGTAGCGATGTGATCTCGCACTCCTGGGCTCAAGCAATTCTCTTACCTGGTCTCCCAAAGTCTTGGGATTACAGGCATGAGCCACCTCACTCTCCCACTTCCTGGAGAACAACACAAGCACTTATAGCAAGGACTGTTGCTCCACTAGGCAGTGGGGGTGGGGGATGGGGGTGGGGAAAGTAGAGCACTGCTGACACTAAATGTTTGCAGATCCTCTCCATTGCAGGTTTGTTTTTCATTTTCCATTTCAGCCAGAATGAAAACATTCTGGTTTTAGGCTAACAGCTTAAAAGCTGTTTTTTCTTCTTTCCTTTTCTTTTTTTGAGTTGGAGCTTCACTCTGTTTCCCAGGCCGGAGTGCAGTGACATGATCATGGCTCATCACAACCTCGACCTCCTGGGCTGAGGCAATCCTGGGCTGTGTTCAACTCCATGCCTGACTTTTTTTTTTTTACTTTTTGTGAAGACAGTTGGGGGAGGAGGGAGTGGTATGTGTTTGTATGGGGGGAGGCAGTGGAGTCTATGATGTTCAGGTGAGTCTTAAATGCCTAGCCTGAAGCAAAGCTGCAGCCTTGGCCTCCCAAATCACTAGGATTACAGCCAATGTGCCCAGCTGGGGTCCCTATTTAAGCCTTGGAGAAACTGAGACTCAGAGGAGTCAAGGACTGTCAGGAAGTCACCTGACTCTACATGGGAAGACTTCACAGACCTGCCTTGTTTCAGAGCCTTCCAGGGTCTTTATCCCTTGGTTCCAGTGTTGAAGTTTTACTATTACTTAAGAATCACATCAGAAAAATCAAACTGTGTGAAAGCCATGTTTTTTTGAGGGCTTTTAAAAAATGACAATCTTTTAAAGAAATCGATGCAATTGCACTTAAGTTATTATTATTATTTTTGAAAGTAGTATTTATTGAGAAAACAGATAATCTCCAACAGTGGGAGGGGACCCCAAGGGGTTGCCTGCACTTAAGTATTTTTAAATTATGTAAGTATTGGAGAATTTTTTTTTTTTTGGCCAAAATTTTTGGTGGATGCACTTGGTGCCCAATGATAACAACATAGTTCTGAACCGACTTTGATGCTGAATAATCTGATCAATTTTCTTCCTGTGAAAGACCACATGAGCTCTGAGTTGCAAGATGTGGACTTTCTCATAATAATGTTCCTATCAAAATTCTGAGAATGACTTTTTTCTCTTAGTAAATGTGATGAACAGCAACATCCTTAACTTAAAAACGGTCCTTGCTCCGCATACCTGAAAACATGGTTTCAGTGGACAGTTTTGGGTGTTGGGCTTTAAGTTTTACAGAGAAGATGGAACAAGCCACCCTAGGTGGTCAGCAGCTGCAGAACCCTAAAGCCACAGGACCACAGGTGTGTTCAGAACCCAGCAGTGCTGGCTTTGGTCACCTCTTTGCCTCTATTTCCCCATCTGACCAGCTGGCAGCCTGTGTGTGGGCAGCGGGTTGCCCTGCAAGATTCAACAGTCACCTGAGGAAAGTACTCCATGGACAGTGCATGAGAACGTGTCATGTGTCAATACGGCAGCAGGCCTGCTGTGCTGGGAGCATCCTGGACTTTCAGAGGCCCACTCTGCTCTTGCTGACCTGTGACCTTGGACAAAGGATGCCCTTTGTGCCCCCTTTGCATTGCCTGTGAAGTGGGGTGAGGAGCTTAGCATAGTCAGATAGACACCATTGTTGTGAGGATTAAATCTGTGGCATGCTTCTGTGGCACTTCAGCCTGGATAACACAGTGAAACCCCGACTCAAAAAAATATATACATGTAAATGTGGCATGCTTAGAGTGGCACCTGGCAAGACAGCATATACCAGCACTTGCTGTTTTCACTACAGAGAAGATAGGATCCGAATTTTACTCTTTTAATGCTCAATCTGGTTCAGCCAAGAATGTGAAGCATCTGACATGTCAGCATGGCTCATTTAGCTCCATATGTTGATGAAATCTCAGCTCCATCTAAAAGCACCCTGAGTAAAAAATATCTCAAGAAGCCTCGGCAACATGGCAAGACCCTGTCTCTACAAACATCAAAAAATTAGCCAGACATGGTGGCACTCACGCATGGTGAGGTAGGAGGATAGCCTGAGCCCAGATCAGGCCTGCAGTAGTTGTAATTGTGCCATTGCACTCCAGCCTGGATGGCAGAGGGAGACTTTGACTTAAAAAAAAACAACAACCAGAAAACCCTCAATAGAGTGTTTTCTAGGTGTGTGTGTCACTGGGAGAAATAGCTTTCTGGATGTTATCAGATGTTACTTCAAGCATTCTGTGGTCAGGCAAGCATGGAAATGTAGCTGAACCCTTTTTCTGTAGTTCTCAGATCCCCAGATTTCCTCTGTGCTAGGGGAGCCTCTATGCCAAAGTCACAACATTCAGAGTTCTGGAGCCCAGTATGGCCAAGGAAGTCTTTCTTCTCTGGTATTATTTATTTATTCATGTATTTATTTATTTTATTTTTTTTAATTTTTTTAAGCAGGATTTCTTGAGAAGACAGAAAAGCTCTCAGAGTGAGAGGTCACCTGAGGAACTAGGTTTAGAGACTAGCTTTCCATGGACATTCTGAGATGTGACCTTCTTAGATTCTTGACTCTCATTAAGCCTGGCTCCAGCATGACCAACCCTAGGTCTGTGGGCACAGTTATCAATACATGCTGACACTCCTTGAGCAGCCACTGCGGAGCCTACTAGAGTAGATGGATGGAATAGAAGACAAGACAGAGCTGTGCACACAGATAGTTCTTGATTTTTATTGCAGTGTATTTTATTTTCTAGAAATTGTATCAGAAAGGAGTGTAAAAACAAAGCTACAAACAAGTAAAAGTCAGCAGAGCTCACCATTCTGCTGTAATTAGGCCAAGTTCACCATCTACACACAAACCCTGCATGTCCACTTTTGGCCAGAGAGGGTTCTGCACGGAAAGTCAGTGAAACTTCAGGCGAGCTGATGGTTTTCCAAGCCATGTTGGAAAGGGGCACATGTGTGAATTATCAAGGAAGCCTGAAATTTAGGTCCTGGAGTCTCACTGTATAGTTTAGAATAAAGTGCAATAGTACAATCATGGCTCACTGCAGCCTCAGCCTGCTAGGTTCAAGTGATCTTGTGGTCTCAGGCTCCCAAGTAGTTGGGACTACAGATGTGTGCCACAACACCCAAATATGCTTTTGAATTATTGTAGAGAGAAGGTCTCAGTAGGTCATCCTGGATGGCTATAAGTACTTTAAAGCAAGGGTCCTCAACTCCTTTCCATGAACAGGATTGGTACTTGTTAATGAACTGTTAGAAACCAGGTCACACAGTAGCAGGTGAGTGACAGGCCAGTGTAGCTCCACCTTCTGTCAGATCAATTGTGGCATTAGAGTCTGAAAAGAGCATAAACCTTCTTGTGAACTGTACATGCGAGGGATCTAGGTGGTGTACTCCTTATGAGTCTGACTGCACATCCACAAAAACAGTCCCTGATGCCAAAAAGTTGAGGGACTGTAGGTTTAAAGGACATATTGTTGTTAAACAAAGACGCTTGCTGTTAACAAAGTGCTTCAATTTAGCAGAAGATACATTTCTGTGGATTGGAATAAAACAAGAATTTTGATGGAATATCCCTAGGCAACCTCCTGACAGTCCTGATTTGTCTTGTTTTCACTTCTTTTTGTTTTCTAACCTTAACAAAACTGGAAAGGGTGCCCATTTTTTTCTTTAGGTAATGATGTAAAAAAGACAACATTGACACTGTTAAATATGAAAGTTCCTCCATTCGCTAGAAATGGTCTGAATGGATGGTATCATCATTTTAAAAATTTGTGGTGAGGCTTGTGGGAATATTATGCAATCAGTGATGTTGCACAAAAGGTTCATGGGGGTATTTCCCCAAATAAATCACCCATTTACAGATAGATGACCTGATTTAAGAAGAAAAAGACAATGTTGAAGAGGAAACCTTCAGTGACAGGTGAGTTACATGCATCTCAGGAAAAAATTCACCAGTTTGTGATCTCGTTAAAAGGATGGCTGATTCACAGCAGCAACAATAGCCAGCATCACAGACATTGGCACAACCACTCCAGCTCACACAACACTCCCTGAAAAACTGAACTTGAAAAACGTCGCAAATAATGAGTTACAGAACCATGGCTTCAGAATAGCTACAGACAAGAGGAGAGTTCCCTGTGAGAATGTTAAATATGCGGGATTGAGTGGCTGAAGCATTTCTTCACAAATGTGTGACGGAGGGGGAACACAAATTTCACAGCAGGATGATGAAGACAGAGCATGGTCAGAGTAGGGAATCCCAGAGGGGACCCGGTCCAGTCAAGCAAAAGGGAACCAGCAAAAGATAGAGGCCAGGCAGTAGTTTTAGAAATATTTGAGGGATTTCCTTTCTAGAGGAATTGACTTCCTGAAGGGAGTAATTTTCTACCACAATCTTCTTTCTAGAGGGATTGATTTTCTAGAGGGATTTCCTTTCTAGAGGGATTGAGTCTCCAGAGAACCAAACAACACTTGCTTATCACTCTGAGAGTGTTTTGAGAATGGTGGCCAAAGCTTGAGCAGAAAACCACCTGACAGAGCTGCAGCAGGGATGCTTTCTCTACCACCACACACCCCTGGCTCACTACTCTCTTGAGGAAAGGGCAGTTTTGCAAGAGTTTCGTTGGCAATCCCTAGGCATCCTACTGACAGTCCTGATTTGGGTTGTGTTGACTTCTCCTTGTTTCCTAATCTAACAAGTCCAGAAAGGGCACCTATTTTTCTTCAGCTAACGGTGTAGAAAAAGATCACATCAACATGGTTAAATTCCCAGGGCCCTCCCACCTCTAGGAATGAGCTGAATGGCTGGTGTCATCACTCACTGAAGCGTCTTGAACTTGATGGAGCTTATGTTGGGAAATAAAGTTTATGTTGAAGTTTACATCTGTTTTACATGTGTGCATATGAAAAACGGAATCATTCCTATAGATAGATCTATCCTTTGGGTTAACCCACTTACAGCCTTTTCCAATTTTCCTTTCCAGGAACCAAATGTACCTCCCATGACAGCTGACATTGACTTGACTTGCCCACCTTTAGAACCTTGCCAGGACACAGGGCTTTCCTCCTTCTGACCACCAGGTCAAAGACTACAACTCCATTTTCACAGACACACTTTGCAGTGAAACATTCCTCAGCCTTTTCTTCCATATCATGACTAGATTCACCCAAAGGGATTTAATGGGTTCAATTTCCAACACATTTCATGCTTTCCTTTCATATGCATTCTATTTTATTTTGGACTCCACAAACAACAGGCGGGACGGGGACTCGGCCCAGAAACTGCCCCAGCTCAAAGGACATGAGCCACAGGAGCCCCTGGAGGCTGTGTCCACTTCAGCAGGTCTCGACCCGCCCTGGATGCTGCACCACGAGAGCCTGCTCTCCGCCTTTGAGGCGGAGACCTCCCTG
>NW_007261771.1:5562-6500 GCF_000164805.1 Carlito syrichta | reverse complement strand
TTCAGTCTCCTGCTGTGTTCGAGCTAAGAAATACATGATTCTGGGAGATCTATGAATCGATGCAGCTTCCATGCAGTTAACAGGGAAGGTCTTTAGGATGTATATTCCTTGGCACAGCAAGGTCACTCCTGGAGGGAGAGACTGAAGAACTAACTGGGTAATGGCCCTGAGAAACAATTTAGGATACCATACCACAGCCTCGGTGGCAATAAGCCCAGAAGGTCAGGATAACTACTCACTGGGGATCAGGTCCACTGTCAGTGGAAGCTAGAAGCTCAAACTCACCTGCAGTAATTTTCTATGTATAAATAAACGTACCCTACAGCTCTACAATAAAATAATAAATACTCCATACTTTTTAGCTTATGATTCTGTCTTTTCTTTTTAACAACCATGAAAACATTAGTTGAGATTTCTTTCTTGACATATTGATAATGTTATTCGTGCAAATGTCACAACAAAATATTCAATTAGGAAACCAGAAAATTAAAAATATGACATTGCCTAAATCCCATGGGTTCGAGCAAAGCTTCTGCTACTTGGTGAGACTTCATCTCTACAATTAAGAAAAAAATATCCATGTGTTGCAGCATGGTCCCGTATTTTAGACTATTTGGAAGCCTGAAGTGGAAGGATTGTCTGAAGTGGAAGGATTGTAGAATGGGTGATAGTGATAGTGCAGCCTGGGTGATGGAGTAAGAGTTCAACTAAAAAAAATAGTATATTCTGGAAATTTTTTACTTTAATAATCTGTTTTAAAAAACATGTAATTCCTGACAACTAAAACAATATTTTAAAGTATTTTAATAAAGGTACATAAATATCTACAACATACATCAAATCACCACTTCCTCAGTTGGGGACATATATATTTCACTAATCAACCCTACATGGAGAAATTAGAATAGAGTTTGAAATAGAGAAATACCAGCCTGTGG
>NW_007261771.1:0-4893 GCF_000164805.1 Carlito syrichta | reverse complement strand
TGACAAACAATGACAAAGAGAGCAAAGCACAAAAAGGTGCCATGTGGACACTAAGATTGAAATGAAGAGAAAATATTCTAGGTATACCAAAGGCAAGAATTTTTATTTATTTATTCATATATTTTTAAAATTAATTTGTCAGAATCTCACTCTGTCACCCAGACCGGAGTGCAGTGGCATGATCACAGCTAACCACAAAGTGAAACTCCTGGGCTCAGACCATCCTTCCGATTCAGCCTTTCAAGTAGCTGGGACTATAGGTGCATGCCACAATAACTGGATAATTTTTTTTGTAACTATATTGCCTAATCTGCTCTAGAACTCCTGTGCTGAAACAATCTTCCTGCCTCGGCTTCCCAATTTGCTGGGATCACAGGCTTGGTATACCAGGTCCACCCCAACATTCCCCTTTTACTTTTATTTTTCCTACATCTTGTGTCTCTCATCTTTCAGACCTCAAGGCCAAATTATGGATGATTGCAATGTGACAACTTCTTTGACTACTTGATATTTCCAATCACTAACTACTGTCCCTTCCCCCTACAAGGAAAATTCAGCTAATTTCTGAAAATCAGTGATGCAAGGAGTTCAAACACTGGGACCATGCCACAGTCCTGGCACTTAACTTCACCTGCCTTCATAGAAGATGGTTGATTTCACCAGCCTGAGCCATCAGTACCCCTGGAATCACCCTTACTATTCTTCCAAGACTCGGATTGCCTAGGGACATACTCTACTCTTTGGTTTTGTGTTAGCTCTGGGACATGCTGAATGAGAAGCTCTAACCTGTGATTTAAGGTAAACACAACCAATAATTTTTCGTGGTTTTGGTATAATCAGGCTGTGAAAGCGCGCGCACGCAAACACACACACACATACACACACACACACACACACACACACACACACACACACACACACATACACACACACACACACCACACAAGAATCTTTAGAGTAGATGGATAAGCAACTTGCAGATTCTGGGAGGACCCACAAAATTGACACAGAAAGAATATGCATTAGGCCTACTGAGAAGAACTTTACCTTTAATCATATATTGCCTCTCCCCATCTGTTGTTCAAATGTCCCAGATCTTAAAGATAACTTTGTAACCACTTTGGTTACTGACCATGTTCGGTCATTAACCCCCATTCCTACAGATAATATTTAGATGTTCTCACTGTCAAAATTCAGAGCACTAAATGTTTCAATAAGAACCCCTTTCAGCTGCACAGAACTTGTACCTGCTGACCCCCTCACCAACAGTCACCTATACCAACCAGAAAAAAAATGACACTTTCACTTTGATGTATAATTTTCTTGAAAAAAAGAACAAATATTTAAAAAGAAACACTGAAGATAAAACTCATTACAGCATTATTGAGCATCTGAAGAGACTTTATTGACCATAATTTTTGGACATAGAAGATACAGTAAGGGGAATGAAAAGATTTTTTTTATTGAGAATATTTTTGAAGAAGACACACACACAAAATTTAAGATGAAATTTCCATTGTATTAAATGACAGTTCCAGCTACCCCAAAGCAAAGGAATCACGGAGGAGCCATTCCACTCCAAACATTTGTAGCTACAACTGGAGGAATTTGATAAGCCAAAAGTTCCCTGCCTCTGACCATTCTTTCCCAACTATCTGTCCTGAGTTGTAGCAGGCTGATCAAAAATGTATGCTCAACATAGTGTTTATCCTTTTTTTTTTTTTTCTGTGTCCGATTATCCAGTTTATGTTTCCTTCAAAGTTCTCAATCTTGTCTAGGGTGTGCTCACCTCTTCTGCATTTTAGCATATTCTAGGCTCTGAGCAGGCATCCTTATCCTGAACAGACCCAGTGCAGAAACCCAGAGAATCTGGAAAGCATTTCCAATTGAAATTCTGGCTGCCGATATATACCCAACAAAGAAGCCTACATGCACAGAGTCCAAGGACGCCAGCTGTGATAGTACTTGCCTGATTCAGGTTTTTTCAATTATTTGATAGTTTCAGCCTTCAGAAGCCAGTTTGCACTGAGAATCATTTCTTTTAATCCAGTGAAAAATCTTCACCTTTTCATCAAATGCTCAGTTACCTTTACTCATAATAAATCTCTTTGTGTTTAAGCTATTTGGGTGTTCTGTTTTTATGTACAGACCTCCACCCACACTCTACAACCAGATAATTATTGGCTTAGATAGTTCTTTGTGCCACAGTTTCCCATCGAGAACTAATAAATAAAACAGAAAATACCCTTCACAGAGTTCCTGTCACAAATAACCACTCAATCTCTAGGGAGAAATAAAAGATGAGGCAAGAATATGAAAGCATTCATGGGAAATTACACCTTGTAGAAACTGTAGGAGTGGAGAAGATAATTTTCTGACTTACACAATCTTTTCAATGTATCGAAATACACTGTGAAAAGGCAAATATAATCATATTGATGTGTTTAAAAAACAACAATGCTAAGCTCTTTGCTATTTACAGGAAGTGAACATAATAATTTAACACTAAGAGTTGAAAACAAAAAGGTGGATATCTGGATTTAATCAACTAAAGTAAGACTTTTCCATTGTAATATCTGAAATAGGCATATATGTTTAAATTGTTGGTATCTTAGAGTGATGACAAGTTCAATAAGTAGCATTTTTCTGACTTTCTAGAATGAAGGATTAATGACTCAAGACACAGATTAAGCAAAAGGAAACCAGAATAGCGCTAGTATTACATTTGATTAAACTTCTCTCTTAAAATTACTCAGAATAACATGGAAAGAAGACAGGATATTTGAAAGGACAAAACTGTATAAACCAATACAAAAGATACGTCTGATCATCATTTTCATGAGGAAGTTAAATAAACGAAAAATGTGAAAATTAGTGTAGAAATTATTTACTATGTTCATAAAGGAGTATTGTATTTGGTATTGGTGACTAAGTGACAATGTGAGTTCCCACCATGGGTGAGTAGAGAGGTAAAATGTGGCAGAGAGTCATACAGGTTTATATGCCAGAGTTGGAAGCAGCAGATGAAATGTGCATATAGGTTACCAACTATATATTAGAAGTTTCCAAATGAGAAGTAACATAAGGTGTAAAATGCAAGAAGTTTTACACGAATTGAAATATACCCACACAAAATATTATGTCACGAATCAGAAGACTGAGTGATACAAGAACATGAGTTAAAAAAGAAATGGTTGCTGGTGAGGGAAATTTTAGTGGAAATAGAGGAAGCAGAGAAAGAGGGATAATCCAGGGTATGCTGCTGTTTGGAATCCAGCATCCAGCTGAGTGGAAGGCTGGGATTCAGATTCTCAAAATAGAAAATCTTTGCGTGGTTTTTAGATGGGTGAGGCAGAAATAGAATTGTTTGAGCTCAATGATAGCTGAATTTATTGCTGCTATAATTTGAAGAACAAAAACATTTATCAATTAAATATGAGATGCTTGGGAATTTTACTTTTAACAAAATATCCCACAAAGTGTGTTTCTTAAGGTAAAGAAAATTCTATCTAAAGTTAGAAACTAGATATTTTTGAATAATACTAACTTAGAAATAATTTGCACCTCAATAGAAGGATATATTCAGCTAGTGAAAGGAAGAGAGATTTCATGATGTTGAAATAAAAAATGTAAGCCAAGACATTACGTGGAAGTAGACAGTTACACAAGGCTGTCTACATCATCATTCAATAGTTAAGCATGATTAGGAAAATTAGAGGTACATTAATACTTTTTAGAAATACTGGAAGCTTCCTAGAATAGAAAAGCTTAAAATAAAAAAAGGGAAGAAGAAAAAATAAAGAGAAAGAAGTACTGTAAGCAGATGTGCATTAGAAATGAGAATTTAGAGGACTTTACACAGGCGAGTGAGTATATATGCAGATATAGCATAACTCTGATCATTCCTGAGCAGCACTGTGTAATGTTTCATTAAATTTCCAATGTGAAAAATAGGACTACTTATTGGGAGAATGGGGTGAGTCCAGAAAAATCGATGGCCAATATACTTGAAAGGAGATTGCAGGTCTGTGTGGACTAATAGTTCAAGGGCTACAATTCAGGCAAATTCTTCTTCAGTTCTAATTTTAATTCTCCTTGAGTTTCAGACCATTTATTGTATGCAATTACTAGGACCCAGTTTTCCTCAGTAGGAGGGAACAGTACAATGATTGCTGTTATGGTCCCTAGGGAGAATGTGCTGCTATCATTTTCTGTTTAAGATTGGACCATTTTCCCGTCCAACCTCAAGCTTTCTACCAAATCTCTGTTGAGCTTTCCTCCTGCTCTTCATCATCCCAAACATCACTTCATAACTGCCACACACAATTCCTCCCACATACACACATGCCCCTTTCCCCAATTATAGATTTCAGTCACTGCTGCAGTGCTACCAGTACATTTGGGGTCTAAACTCAGGTATGTAGAGCTGTTTGTCCTCCACAAGAGCTTCTCACTTTCATTTTGGGAGTTCTTTGGGATTTTTCCATACCTAATTCAATCTCTTCACTAGGGTGTACCTTTCGATAACTTCCTTCTGGATATTGACACATAGGGCTGATCCTCCTATGACACAATTATCTTCCAGGCTTCAGGAGATATCGAGCCAGATCTCCTCCTTCAGCATAGGACTGCCTACTCAGGCAGAGGAGAACAAAAACCAGTGAGCTGTAAGGTTATGGATCCCATTCTCTTCATCATCTGAAGCTGGAGTTAAGAGACGCGATGCACTTTCCAGCGCTAGTGAGGGAGGCCCCTAGTTTCGCAGAGCCAGTGCCAGAGCCCCCGAGACCACCAGCCTGGAGACCCGGGGATTTCCATTCCTTTGGACAGAACTGACCTCCCTAGGGTGCAGCCGCCGTGTGCTCTGGGTAAATTGTTGCTTAAGCTACCCTA
>NW_007261770.1:396266-410377 GCF_000164805.1 Carlito syrichta | reverse complement strand
CTTCTCAAGATGGGATAATAATATAGAACTGACTCTGTGCTTCTCACATGGTCATGGTCCCACCTCACTCACCCTTGACTTTGGAAAGAGCTGAGGATTGACCCTCCCTTGTGCTGTGTGCTCTGGGTGACAATGATGTGGGGTCTGGCTAGAAAAGTTGTGGTCCATAGGATTAGCCATCAGGATAGACAGCCTAGATATCCTGGGACAAATTTGTCCTGCCATCCACCATGCAGTGTGCTCATCTGCTGTCTTTCTGGGATTGAATAAGACTTACTCAGCTTATCTAGGACAATCCTCCTTTCTTGCAGAATGCTAATGGCAGACTTTCATCGCATCAAAAAATGCTTTCATGGCAGACATAGTACATTTTATTTTAATAATTGAAACTATAGCTCTACAAGTTGACACATAAACTCATTACCAGCATGGTTATTTTATATTTTATACTGGACAGTGAAATTGGGCTCATAGTATATATAATTTAGCTACAAGAGTTGATTTACCATGCCAACTCTAAGACTATCCTAAATTTCTGGGCAATTTTTAAGGAATAAACCCACTCTTTGAGAGAAGTGCATGAGGAGAGGAGTGAGGTTGATGAAGCTATTAGAACTTGATGGACCGATGTGTCTGAATGAAGGATAGAGAAAGGGGAGCTAGGGTGGATATGCCCTAAGTCTCTGCTACACAAAGGCAATCGAAGAGAGGTCTCGAATATCATTGAATTATCCTCAAGTCAATGTGTTTTCTTAGGGAACACCATGACTCCCAGCAATAACTCTGCCTCAGATCACTGGGAAACACATTTGTCTTCTGGGAATCAGTTGTCTCACAGGACGTGAGTCATCTCACAGCATGTGAGACTGCAGCAGAAGATATGGCATGGACCTCAAAGAGCAGCTTCTTGTGCCTGATCCACATGCATTGTGCTTTCATAAGTGCAGGTAAAGTGCTGTCTCACGTCTGACACTTTGTGGGTTTCCAATATAGAACACAGGGTTTTACTTTATATTCTTGAAATACATAGAAGTTTAATGTGCAGTCTGTAAACTTTGTGTCATATTGTTTTATTCCAATTGCATCGTTCCCTAGTTCTGTAAAGTATCCTGGCATAGAGTAGCCGTTCTTCTCAGAAATTGTTAAATGGATGGAGAACATACATTTTCCATTTTAATTTCCTTTTCTCCATGTGTACAGATTATGAATGGAGTGTATTTGACTTTGACCACTCAGTCTCTTGTCTCCTCAATAAGAGCAGACCTTAGCTCGATTCAGATTCAAAGGAAAATCTGCTCATGCACTCACTAGAGGCTACAGTTACCCCAAAGCAGTTTAGTAGCCTCAGGGCATTTCCCATCAGGGGGAACTCCAGCAGTCCCACTCTTAGTGACAACTGTTCAGGTCTATTTATTCGGTTCATTATTTGGACACCTATCAGTCCACCACACCTCAGCTCCATTTTACAACACATCACTATCAGAAACGCAGGCAATTATTCCATCTCAATTTTTCCAACACTCTTTTGTCATCTTATTACATAGTAAGTTTCATTAGAGGAAAGTGTTTCCTCTTTGTTTTCCAGATATACCTACAGAAGTTGTTAAATTCATCAGGAAAGAAATTGGATCTATTTTTGGACATATAATAAACATTTATATGTAGTGACTTCCTTTGGACATAAGTCATCCAGGTACAATCTTAGGAACATGATTGCTGCATACTGTAAGCAAACTAGTATTAAACTTCCTTAATTTGATGCCCATCTATAAAAAGAAGAACCCACAGCTTACCCCATCACCTTGCTGGAAGGAATCCCAGTGCCCAATGTGTGGTCAATAACGAACTCAAGGTACATTTTCAGCAATGACTCAGTCACAAGCCATAAGCTAGGGTGTCTCAAAATTGGAGTCCCCAGCTCACCTGGGTGGGCTTCAGGGTGACTGCTAATCCACCAGTAGTTGCTCAGAACTCACTGAGCAACATGTGAACAGAAGGAAAAACAAGAGAGTTTCTGGCCAACATTGGTTTTTCTTTTCTTTTAGTTAATATGTAACCCTCAGGAGACTATCTTATTCCTGATTTCTAAACTATGGAATGATTGACTCAAAGTAAAACTGAAGAAAAAAGAATATGCAATAGCTCTTTGTACTTGGGTGATTTTTCTGAGATGCCATAGTCATCATTACTATTATAATCCTCTGCGTCAGTCTCATCATTTTCATCATCAACCCTCACCATAATGATGTCAAAATCAATGTGAAGAAAGTTTTTTTCATAATAGAATAAATTATTCGATTAAAAATTCCATTATTTAGAAAAGGGTGTTTTGTTGAGGACCGATTTTTAAACTAGTGAGAAAATGTCTAAAATAATAATGGAACCATTTTGTTTGGTTCCAGCTAAATTATGTGTCCTCTCAATTCCTTTGCAAGGAAGTCTGGGACAAGTTTTGGTAATATTTCCACTATTAGGTAATAGTTATATTCTTCTTAGACAGGCATGCCCTAAATTATAGATAAAAATTTGATGAAAGACACCCAGGAATTCTTTCCACATCAAGTTACTACATGACTTATTTTTCTTTCTCACATATAAATCATTTTAGTTACCTTATTATCCCTTCATTAGGAAAGATGTACATGAACACAATCTCAGTTCCAGTATAAACGTCTGAAAGTGGGGTTTTACCATCAGACAGTCAAACTCTGCATCCACATGGACACTTTTCTCAGACTAGCACACGTCTTACAAGATTACAATCATTTATCAGGGGCTTTGTCCCCCATGGGTCTTTGTCCTTCCTAGGGCAATTTACCCTCTCCATCTCCACCTACACTTTTATCATTGATGTTTCTCAACTATTCAACATTCTATCCCTTGGTGAAACAACCACCCAATGGATGGTGTCCTGTGAAAGCTATGGATGTTTTAAATATTTTCAAAATGAGACTTAATATTCATTCTAAAACATATATGCTAGGTATGATATCTACTTAATTTTCCTTGGCATTTATGATTATACATTTACTTGTGTGTATACATGTATGCATATGTGTGCATGTGTCAGGGACCAGCCCGACCTAAGGGGAGTTGCACCTGCTCCAGGGAATCAGGACGTGGCGAGAAGAAACAACTCGGAGGCTGTTTTTCTGGGATCAGTGTGATCAGGACTGAGTCCAATTTTATTCAAACTTTTTCCAGCTTATATACCATTTTCTATAACCTCCAGCAGTATGGCAAATACCTGCTGGGGGCTTATAGGTCTCATGATGCATAAAGTACTTCACAAAAGATTTTTGCTTAAGGTAACAAATAACAATCAAAATTCCATGATGCATATCATGTTTCACAAAGCTTACATCAAGATAAGAAGTGTATGATTTCAGTAATAGTTTTGCTAACTGTTTTCTATAATATTTAATGATTAATCTGTATATTTTAAGCTATTCTTATTTTTACCTAATGTAAAATCTCCTATTAATTTTCTATGATTTAACAAAACACTCAAAATCTATACTATTTATTTTAATGTCCAGCACTAAAAAATATTTGTCAGGGACACTGGTGCCAGAGCCCTCTATTAAATGCTAAATAGTGAGAAGCAGAGAACGCTAACAACAGTGTTTGACAAACCCAATGTGTACTTTACCATTGAAGTCTGCCAGACACTGAAGTCGACACCTTAAAGCAAAAATCCAAAGTGCAAAAGAATATCCAGAAATAAGTAAGAGTACTTTGGTTTTACTCTCCAACAGGCCTGTAACTGGGTTTCATTACTACCATACACAGACATATTAGAGGGCAAATTCCAAGCAGAAGGAAGTGAAGTAGCAAGCACAGGTTCACATAGTGTTATATGTAGATAACTGAACTGTGTGTATATATATATATTTCTAAACTTCCTGATAGAAAATTTGATCTAAGTGAATAAGTCAAACAGTGGTTGTCACACTCTTGGACAAGGAAAAGCACCATTGTCATGATGATGGTCAGGGGCTGAGGCAAACTGAGAGTCTTGACATGTAGTGAAACTAGACACATTCTGCCTGGCTAGAGGCAGGAAAACAAAACTATTAAAACAATTTTGGTTGCTAATCTTTAGCTATCAGGACAAACTGCTTACAGAGTGCTTACAGGAACAAAGCCTGCATGGTTACTTCTGAGAAACAGAGACTTAACAATGGCTCAGAGAGTCAGAGAGAAATGGAAACTTAAAGTACAGAATGTTTTCTGCTGTAAGGCCTTACCCAAAATTTTAGTCTAACAGTGTAAAAGGTTTACTTCTAAATAATATAAGCTTGTATGTCACATATACAAACTGGTCACTATTCATATACCAGCACTATAGGTGTCACTGATGCTTTTGTGTCAAAAGCAGATCTCCAACATGGGCCTTCATAGGCCTCAACACTATAACTATAGATGTTGGCTCCCAACATGCATTTACACATTCTTCAAGACAAATATTTTAGATAGCATAAAATTGACTCTAATTTTCATTTACAAGGGGATCACTCTACAACATAACAACAGAGTCCAAAATTATCTCTCTACAGGAAATAACTGGAAAAAAGTAAAAAATATTGTAATATTAAGGTATTTGATGTCTGTTAACAAACACAGTAATCTTGGAGATGTGGAAAATAAAGAAATACTCTGACAAATGCATGCTGAGATAAGAATTAAGTGCTTTCAAGTTATAACAGGGTGGGAACTCAGGTGGAATCCTGTGGATTTAGAGAAAAGAAATAGGACTGGGATCCCAACATGCCAGAAAGTGCAAAGGTCACATGCATACAGAAAGATGAACACATTGTTTATGGTGAAATCCACTATTGTCAAGAGGAACACTGCTCTTGAGTAAAGTGCAGATCAGTGTGGGAAACAGGCAATTTGCACAGGTGAACACACAGAGAACTTTTCTTAAAATCTGTAACTTTTCCAAAATATACAAAAAAGTATCATCACAGTGTGGGTAAAATAGATATTATAGAAATGGAAAAGCAAAGGGACTCCAAAAGTCAATAGAATATACCAAAAACATGACTGAGGGTGTTGTAGAAACAGTACCTAGAGTTTACACAAGGGGTGACCCAAACAAAACATGAATTTATTTATTGAAATAATTGTTGACTAGGCTCAGTGACTCAGCCTGTCCCAGCAATTTGGGAGGCTGTGGCAAGTAAACTCCTTGAGTTTGTGGGTTCAAGACCCACCCGGGCAACTCTGTGAGAAACTACATTAAACAAAAAATTAGCCGGGCGCTGAAGTACATGCCTATAGTTCTGGCTACTTGGAAGAATGAGGCAGAGGGATCACGGGAGCCTGGCAGGTTGAGGCTACAGTGGCCAAGAGTGTGCCACTGCACTCCATTCTGGCCTACTGAGTGAGAATCATTCTAAAAAAAAATAATAAAATGTTTTTTATTTATTCTAACATGTTTAAACTTAAGTCTCCTTTGGAGTATTTTCTATTGAATATATTTCCTGCGAAGCTTTTTCCATCATTCAATAGAATTTTTGTAGTAGTAAATTTTGATACTTTTAGACAGTTTTCCCTGAGCTTCTCTGATGCAGGAAGGTGACAGCCCGTGGTTATTGTTACAGCCCTGATAACACATTATCTGTCTTCATTGCATTACTATGAAATTTACTATGGACCTGAAAAGACTGTGCTTGCTTAATCAGTCACTCTTACCACATCTTGGTCATGTTTTCTGCCATTGACAACCAAAATTCCCAGCAATATAACCCAGTATACACCACAAGCTTCTAATTTGTTTTATTTTTATTTTTATTTTTTTATTTTAAAGATGTGAGGAACAATTCAGGTTAGGTATTCAAATGTTCATTATGCAGGTACCCTTGTTGATGAGGTGTTGCCTCCTTCCTCTGGCAGTTTCCCACTACTGCCAATCCCTTTCTTATAGTATTATGATAATTTTTTAAGGTCTGCTTATGAGTGAGAACATATGGTACTGTGTTCATTGTTTCTCTGATAGTTCACTGAGTATGACAGACTCCTAATCCATTCAAGTTGCAGGAATGGTCATGTTTGTTGTTCTTTATGGTTGCATAATATTCCACTGTGTATATGTACCACATTTTTTTATCCAGTCCAGCTGGGATGGGCAGTATGGTTGTTTCCATGTTTTTGCTATTGTGAATAGAGTTGCAACAAACATACGTGTACAGGTATCTTTATGGTAGAATGATTTGAGTTCCTCCTGGCATATTCCCAATAGGAGAATTACTTGGTCATATGGACAGCCAATTCCTAGTTCTTTCTGAAGTCACCACACGGTCTTCCAAAGAGGTTGTACTAGATTGCATTCCCACCAGCAGTGTAAAATTGCTCCAGGTGGAAATGTAAACTAGATAAAAGGAATGCCTATTATTATAGAACTATTGTTTTACTACAACACTGTGAGATAAGGAATGATAACACTGTATGGCAGCTGTGAAAATTGTTAAGTTCAACAGAATGATGGAGTCCAGAAAGGTCTTCATGGAAGTGCGTCTGTATTGGTATGTTGTCTAGACATGTCTGTACTTTTTTAGTAGTAAGTAGGAAAATCTGAACTGGGGGGATAGATACGGAAGCATAAGGAATTACCAAAATGCAGATACTAGCTTTCCTCATAATGAAGAAGAAATAGCATATTTGAATGGTATGCTAGTAAAATAACTATGAAATGATAAAACAGATTGAATGATTCCTCATCATAGGTGTCTCTTAGTGCTACCACACCCACAGATTTTATAACGAAGATGCAAGTGATAAGGCTTGTTTCAAAGAGACTATTAGGGACAAAAGAGACTGTAAGGAGAAAGATCAACACTTGAAAGGGAAATTGCCTGAATTTAACTTCTGAAGCACATCATTGTAGATCTGATAAGCAATTTATGAAAAGAAAAATTCAACATGCTTCTTATGAAATATCTAGCTCGTGTTTGAACATGAAAGCAGAATTGCTCACAGCTTTAAAAAATCATCTCCTAACTACACAAAAACAAACAAAAAAGCAACCCTGTCTAAATAGGATTCAAGAAGTGATCAGGTCAGTCCTATGCAATACCAGAAAAATAAAGGCTTACAACTTTATTATAAAACATGGCACTGTGAGCATTCTACTGATAATTATGTATATGAAATTCTGTCATGAACAAAATAAGACAAAGCTTATGCCTAATTAAATTTACAAATGTTTTTCTACTAAATTGACAGTCAACAAAATGAAGAACAATGTTCATTGCAAATAAATTCCGAAAAAAAAGTAACCAACAAAAATCTTGCATATATAAGAATCTTTTAAAAAAGTAAAAAATGAGCCGGGCTCGGTGGCTCAGCCTGTAATCCCGCGCCTTTGGGAGGCTGAGGTGAGTGGATTGCCTAAGCCCGCGGGTTCGAGACCCGCCTGGGCAGCGAGACCTCATCTCTACAATAAATCAAAAAATCAGCCGGGCGTGGTAGCGCATGCCTGTAATTCCAGCTACTTGGAAGGCTGAGGCGGAAGGATCGCCGGAGCCCAGCAGGTCAAGGCTGCGGTGGCCGGGAGCGGCCACTGCACTCCAGTCTGGGCGACCGAGTGAAACTCCAACTCAAAAAAAAAAAAAAAAAAAAAAAAAAAGTAAAAAATAAGAAACAATCAAGTTATAAAACTGGAAACATTTGGTGCACAGTCCCTCGAAGATATACAAGTGCCACAAGAAGAATGTCTACATCATTTGTCGTTAGAATTGATATGGAGATGACATGAGACATCACTACACATTTTTTACCCTATTTTTATTATAAAAATGTGGAGTACAAATTAGGATTAAGTACACAAATAATATATATGAAGGTAAAGCTTGGCCCTCCATCATGTCCCTGGTGTAGGATAAGGTAACCTTTGTGTTATTACATAACCCCATTTGTCCCTTGGCAGTGTACCACAGATTCACTTTTGTAGATGGCTCAATTAATAATAAATATTGATAGCAGCAGTGTTTGTCAACATGGTGGGTCCTACAGTCTAAAATATTTCTCGTGTAATGCAAAGTGAAACATCCCCTCTGGGATATAATGAACACCTTCTCTTAAAGTTAATAATGTCCTCAACACATAACCCAGAAATCTACTCTTGATTATTTGCTACAAATGAATAAAGTGACATTTTTACAGATTTGTAGTCAAACATTTATAAAATTTATAGATGTTAGACACTAGAAGCTGGGCATGGTGTTTCAAATCTGTAATCCCAGCCCTTTGAGAGGCCAAGTGGGTGGATTGCCCAAACACATGATTTTGAGATCGGTCTGTGCAACCTGGGAAGACTTCATCTCTACACTCAATCAAAAACATTGCAGGGCATGGTATTGTGCACCAGTAGTTTCTGCGATTTGAAAGAGTGAGATGGAAGGTTCACCTAAGCCCAGGTGGTCGACACTGGGTGGACATGAATGTGTACTCCCACCTTGGCAACAGAGTGAGTCTCCAACTCAAGTAGAAAAAAAAACTAGAAACACTACAAAAGTTTTTAAATTTTAAAGGATCCATGACCTAGAACAACTTAATATTTTTAAGTAACAGCAATGAAAAATTATTGATGTGCACATTACAGTTGAATTTCCAGACATTATGCTGACTGAGAAATGCCAGGCTCTTACCATCAGAATAATTTCCAGCTTTCCCCCCTCCTCGATTCTTCCAAAAGCTAGAGGGCCAGCAGATTAATCTCTACCTCCAATGCATTTATTTAAAATTTACATTTGATGAATATTGATACATGTGTCATTCTTGAGTTTCTTCTCCACAGGCACATGATATTTTGATAGTTTCATAGAATGAATAAAGAGCAAGTAGGAATATTTAGGGTTCCTCTTTTTCTTTGTGATATTTAGAATTTTTACTACTTATAGAATTTTCATGTATTTGTGCTGCAAATATTTCAGATATCACTTCTTGCTATAATGAAATATGCAATTTATCATTGTGAACAATAGTCACTCAACATTCCATTAATAGTGACAACATCAGAACTTATTTATTCTATCTAAATATATGTTTCTGAACAGTAATTTGTGGAGATGGTTGTACAAGACAATGCATGTGTCAATATTCATCAAATGTAAATTTTAAATAAAGCTTATTACATGACAACTACAACTCAGTATGTTTGTTACACATGAAAAATACCAGTAGATTAACAAAGAGCACTTAAACATAAATAAATATACCTAAAATGAAAGACACTGCTTAAAACACACCTACATGAGTTCTAAGCTTCTCTACATTTTAAAGAAAATTGGAGGATGTTGTAAAAGCAAAAACTGTTCTCATTGTAGAAAAGTAGTTCAGTAATCCAAACTATTAAAGACAGAGCCTCTTGGACTAGGTTGAGAAAATTGGTTATGGCCAGGAATGAGAATCACAGGCTCAGGCAGTGTACTATCATCAAAATATGCTCCTGGACAAATCACACAACACCTCCAATCTCTTTGTTTTCCAGTGTTACAGTGGAAAATTAAGGTAACGTTGAAAAACAAGATACATCTTTAGTGTACAAATGTAAAAATAAGACAACACATATTACTTTTGTTACCAAGAAATTACATAGTAAGAAATCACATATTTAAAAATACTTTCATTGAAAATGAACTCCTCCAGGTTCTTCTCATCTGCACTGGAGGATTACCTCTCTAAGCCAACCCACCCAGAGCTTGTTATATAGCAGGAGACATGCAAATAAGACCCTCAATCTGAGTAATGAAAACCAGGCCAGCCCCGACTCTCCAGCTGTGGGAGAGGAGCCCAAGCCCTGGGATTCCCAGGTGTTCCCATTCAGAGACAAGGCCTGAACACAGACAACTCACCATGGAGTTTATTCTCAGCTGGATTTTCCTTGTTGCTGTTTTAGGAGGTAATTCATGGAAAACTTTACATATTAATTTTGTGAGTGGAAATGAATGAGAGAAACAGGAGACATTTGTTGCAGTTTCTAATCAAGACATCTCTGTGTTTACAGGAGTCCATTGTGATGTGCAACTGGTGGAGTCTGGGGGAGGCTTGGTCAAGCCTGGGGGATCCCTGAAACTCTCCTGTGAAGCCTCTGGATTCACATTCAGTGATCATAGCATGGGCTGGGTCCGCCAGGCTCCAGAGAAGGGGCTTGAGTGGGTCTCATCCATTAGCGGTGATGGTGGATACACACACTATGCAGACTCCGTGAAGGGCCGATCCACCATCTCCAGAGACAATGCCAAGAACCTGCTGAATCTGCTAATTAACAGTCTGAAAGCGGAGGACACAGCCATACATTACTGTGTGAGACACACAGTAAGGAGATGTCAGAGTGAGCCTAGACACAAACTTCCCTGCATGGAGTTTGGGTTGAAATCAACTGCAGGTGCTAGGCAGGATTCATTGATCAGAATCAAGTCCAGAGGCAGCTGAAAATGGAGGTTAAGGACTGGTTTCCTGTCAGGGTTTGTGATTTCCTCCCCGCCTGAGAGTTTCCCCAGGGAAACTCTCTAATTTTAGATGTCTGTTTCTGTCAAAGTGATCTCTATATAGAAAAGAGGTCATTGTTATACGAGGATATATGGTCTCTCACAGACACAAAATTCAGATTTCAACTCAGAGAGAAGGTAAAACCTTAACCACTGACTCCATGGTGAGAGTCCTGAGGAAGCCCAGGGAGAACACGGAGTTTTTTCCAATGATCTCAGGGCAGGTACTTCTGTAGAATTTTCTGGTTGGGACAATATCTAGAGATTCTTTGTTCAAAATGGTGTGTGGAAGTGGAATTGATCTGTGCAAACAGGCACAGTGTCACCCTTTTCACCAGTAGATTTAGGAAGACCTTGAGCATGTAGTCAGAATCCAAATGAAGTCAACTGTGTTAAAATCCTGACACATGGATTCATGGAAGGTCATGTAGAGAGATTCCGACACATATTCCTGATTAACAAGAACTATCCGAAAAGACTGTAAAACCACAGCATTGCACAAAGGCCATTCTAAACTTACCATAAATTATCTGTTAGGACAGGTGCACAGACAGACACGACTGGCCCAAGCCTGGAATGATGCTACACTTTTTATGGGTTCTTGATGCCTAAAATAATTATCACAAAGCAAACATGTACCCCTACACATTTCTTCTTTAAAGTCCTAAGGATTGACAGACTGGAGTCTCTGCTGCATTTGTTGTCAACATTGTATAGTTAGTCCCTTTCAGTAAGTTTTAAAAGTTGCCTATGTCTGATGTTTCTGTAAAAAATAATCCAGATTGAAGACTACAAACAGTATCTTAGGAATATTTTGTAAGATGGCAATCTAATACAATCTTGAAAGTTTGGACATTGTGGATGAGTGTCTTAAAATATCGTGCTGTGTTTACGTATAATAGAATAGAGTCTAATATTGGAGAATGAATTTGAAAATACAAGTCTTTTTTTTTCTTTTAACAATGTGGAGTAAATTTTAGGGTTAGGTCTACAAATGTTGATTATACAGGTACACCTGTTATTGAGGTATGCCACTCCCTCCATTAGGAGTTTCCCTCAACTTCCAATCCCAAACCCATCCCCTGAGAGTTTCTGGCTATTTCCAATCCCCTTCTTATAGTATTTAATTGTTCAACATCTGCTTATGAATGAGCACATATGGTCTCTGTTTTTTGTTACTGTGATAGGATACATCACTGAGTATGATCAATTCCAAATCCATCAAGATACTGCGATGTCCACATGTTAGTCTTACGTTATGACTGTACAATATTCCATTGTGTAAATGTACCACAATGTTTTATCCAGTCCAGCTTTGATGGGCAACATGTCTGGTTTCATGCTTTTGCAATTGTGAATAGAGCTGTAACAAACATACGTGTGCAGGTATCTCTTTTGTAAAATGATTTGTGTTCCTCTGGATACATTCCTAATAGGGGGTTGCTGGGTCATATGGAAGGTCAATTTCTCATTATTTCAGAAATCACCACCCTCTTTTCCATAGAGGTTGCACTAGTTTGCATTCCCATCAGCAATGCAGATTGGCTCCCTTTATGCCACATCCGTGCCAGCATCTCTTGTTGATTGTTTTTATTAATGATGGCCACTCTTACTGGGGTTATGTGGTGTCTCTATGTGGCTTTGATGTGCATTTCTCTGTTGATGAGTGAGACTGAACACTTCTTCATGTGTCTGTTGACTGCCCATACAACTACTTTTGAGAAATATCTATTCATGTGTTTTGCCCACTTTTTAAAAACATTTTTTATTATAAAATTGTGAGGTACAGTTAAGGATTAGGTATTCAAATGTGCATCGTTCAGGCACCCTTGTTAATAAGGGGTGTCTACTCATCCCCAGACAGATATTGGCTACCATTAGTCCCACCTCCCTTCCCCTCCCTTCACCCCCCCCATAGTTTCCCACCATTGTCCATCCTTTTTTTAATAGTACTATGGTAGATGTTCAAGGTCCACTATATGAGTGAGAATATGTGATACTCAGATCTTTGTTTCTGTAAGAGATCACTCCGTATAATAGACTCTAGTTCCATCTTGGTTGCTGCAAAAACCATGAATTTGTTCTTTTTATGGTTGCATAGTATTGCATCTTATATATGTATGACTTTTTTTTAATCCAGTCCTCTTTTCATGGACAGCATGGTTGGTTCCAGGTTCTTGCTATTATGAACAATGCTGCAATAAACATATGTGTGCAGGTATCTTTTTGATAGAGTGACTTGAGTTCTTCAGGGTAATCCCCAGTAGGGGGATTGTGGGGTCATATGGGAGGTCAGTATTTAGAGATTTTAGGAATCGCCACACCACTTTCCACAGAAGTTGCACTAGCTTGCACTCCCACCAACAGTGTAGAAGTGTTCCCCTTTTCCTGCACCTTCTCCAGCAACTGTTATTTTTTTTAGTTATTGATATTGGCCATTCTGACTACAGTTAGGTGGTATCTCAGTGTGGTTTTGATTTGCATCTCCTTGATGATTAGTGAGGTTGAACATTTTTTCATGTGTCTGTTGGCTGCTCGGATGTCTTCATTTCTGTTCATGTCTTCAAGTGTCTGTTCATATCTTTTGCCCACTTTATAACGGGGTTGTTTGTTTTTTTCCTCTCAGCATGTTTGAATTCTTTGTACATCCAAGTTGTTAAGCCTCTGTTGGACCTTGGAGTTGGCAAATACTTTTTCCCAGTCTGTGGGCTGTCTCCCTGCTCTCTTGATGGTTCCTTTGCAGAAATTTGTCAGTTTAATGAGGTCTCTATCCAATTAGAGTTAAATTTTGTCCATGGGGACAGATAGGGGTCTTGTTTGAGTCTTCTGCATTTGGTCAGCCATTTTTCCCAGCACCATTTAATGAATAGGTTCTCTTCTCCCCAGTGGTAGGTGGTGGAGTCTTTGTGGAAGATGAGTTGGTTGAGAAATTGAGGTTTTGCTTCTGGAATCTCAATTCTACTCCATTGGTCTATATGTCTGTTTTTGTACCAATACCAAGCTGTTTTGATTATTGTAGTTTTATAGTTCAGTTTGAAGTCTGGTAGTGTGATACTGTCTGTTTTTTTTTTTTTTTTTTTGGAGGATTGTTCTGGCTATTCTTGGTTGCTTGTGTTTCCATATAAATTCCTGTATTGTTTTTTCTAGGTCTGAGAAGAATGTTTCTGGTAATTTGATGGGTATTGCATTAAATCTGTAGATTGCCTTAGGTAGGATGGACATCTTCACAATGTTGATTCTTCCAGTTCATGAGCATGGGATATTTTTCCACTTGTTTGAGTCATCTTTGATTTCTTTGAGCAGTGTTTTGTAGTTTCATTGTAAAGGTCTTTCACATCTCTGGTTAAGAAGATACCAAGGTAGCCGGACTTGGTGACTCAGCCTGTAATCCCATGCCTTTGAGAGGCTGACATGAGTGGATTGCCTGAGCCCATGGGTTTGAGACCCACCTGGGCAGGTGAGACCTCATCTCTACAATAAATAAAAAACTATCTGGGCATGGTAGCACGCACCTGTAATTCCGGCTACTTGGAAGGCTGAGGCGGAAGGGTCACTGGAACCCAGCAGGTCGAGGCTGTGGTGGCCAGGAACGGCCACTGCACTCCAGTCTGGGTG
>NW_007261770.1:346951-396246 GCF_000164805.1 Carlito syrichta | reverse complement strand
AAGACATTTAAGGAGGAGCTGATACCAATCCTACTGAAGGTATTCCAGGTGATTGAAAAAGACAGAACTCTCCCCAAATCATTTTATGAAGCCAACATCACATTGATAGCAAAGACAGGTAAAGACCCAACAAAGAAAAAGAACTACAGGCCAATATCTTTTATAAACATAGATGCTAAAATTCTCAAAAACGTCCTAGCAAACCGGATTCAATAATACATCTCAAAAATCATCCAACATGACCAAGTAGGCTTCATTCCTGGGACGTAAGGATGGTTCAACATTCATAAAACCATAAATGTCATTAAATACATCAACAGATATCAAAACAAAAAACACATGATTATATCATTAGATGCAGAAAAAGCTTTTGATAAAATACAGCACCCCTTCTTTATAAAAAGCCTTGAATATATAGGCGTATGGGGAACATACCTCAAAATAGTAAAAGCCATCTATGGGAAACCCACTACCAGCATACTCCTAAATGGACAAAAATTGGAACCATTTCCCCTGAAAATTGGAACAAGACAAGGATAACCACTCTCATCCCTGCTGTTCAATATAGTATTGGAAGTCCTGGCTAGATAATCAGAAAGGAGAAGGCAATCGGGGGTATCCAAATAGGAAAAGAGGAAGTCAAATTATCTCTTTTCAGATGACATGATTGCGTACCTTGAAAACCCAAGAGAATCTGTCAAAGACTTCTTTATCCTGTTAAAGGACTTTGGCAAAGTCTCAGGATATAAAATAAATGTACAAAAGACAATCACATATCTTTACACCAATAATAAACAAACAGAAACCCAAATAAAAAGCACAATTCCATTTGCCCTCTTTTTAATGCACCTGTTTTATTTATTTATTTTTTTTCCTTTCAACACGTCGAGTTCCTTGTAGATTCTAGATGTTAGGCCTTTTTCAGATATACAGTTGGCAAATACTTTTTTTTCGTATGCTGTGGGCTGTATCCCTGCTCTCTTGGTGGTTTCTTTTGCTTGTGGATGCTGGTTAGTTTAATGAGGTCCAACTTGTCTGCCTTATTTCTCAAGTTATTGGCCTTTAGGGTTCTGAATAAGAATTGGTTGCCAATTCCAATTTCCATAAGGGTGTCTACTGTGTTTTCTAAAATTCTTATAGTTTGAGGTTTTATGTTTAGGTCTTTGATCCTTTAGAGTTAATTTTTATGTATGTATGGGTTCCTATTTTAATCTTCAGCATTTGGTCAGCCAGATTTCCCAGCACCATTTACTGAATAGATTCTCGTATCCCCTGTGGTTGTTGTTGGAGGCTATGTCAAAGATGAGTTGGTTGAAGAACTGAGGCTTTGTTTCCATAATGTCTATCCTGTTCCATTGGTTTTTGTGCCTGTTCTTGTAGCAATACCAGGTTGTTTTGATTACCATAGTCTTATAGTAAAGTTTGAAGTCTGGAAGTGTGATAACTCCCCATTTGTTTTTATTGCTAAGGATCTTTTTGGCTATCGTGCTCATTTATGTTCCCATATGAATTTCCAGGTCTGGGAAGAATGATGTTGGTAACTTTATGGGTATTTCATTGAATCTGTAGGTTTCCTTTGGTAGGATGTTCATTTTCACAATGTTGATTCTTATTATCCATGAGCATGGGATATTTTTGCGTCTTCTTCGATTTCTTTGTGTAGCACTTTGTAGTTCTCATAGTAAAGGTTTTCACTTGTCAGGTTAGGAAGACTCCGAAGTATTTCATTTATTATTTGGATATTTTCAATGGGACTGTGTTTTAATTTGGGTCTCTCCCTGCTTGTTGTTGGAGTATAGGAATTCAACTAACACTTGCACGATTATTTTGCAAAAGTCCTTTATCAGTGCAAGCATATTTTTGACAGATTCACTTGGACTTTCCAGGTACAGGATCATATTATCAGCAAAGAGGGATAACTTGACTTCCTCTTTTTCTGTTTGAATTTCCCTGATTTCCTTATCTTGTCTAATTTCCCAAGCCTGGACGGTTGAGACAATGCTGAACAACATGGGTGAGAGTGGGCAACCTTGTCTTCTTCTAATTTTCAGGGGAAATATTTTCAGTTTCTGTCCATTTAGCAATATGGTGGCTGTGGGCTTATCATAGATGGCACTTACTATTTTGAGGCATATTCCTTTTATAGTTAAGTCTTTGAAGGTTTTCATCAAGAAGGGATGATTTATTTTATCAAAACTTTCTCTGCATTTAATGGAGATAATCGTGTGGTTCTCATTTTTACATCGATTGATGTACTTAGTCACATTTATGGTCTTGCAAATGTTGGACCAGCCCTGAATCCTGGGGATGAACCTTACTTGGCTATGGCGTATGCTTTTTGACATGTGTTTTTGGATCCAACTTCCTCGAATATTGCTGAAGACATTTGCATCTACGTTCATAAGGCATATTGACATATAGTTCTATTCTGGGTGGGGGGCGATCTTTTCCAGGTTTGTGTAGCAGTGTGATCTTAACTTCATAAAATGATAAGGGGAAAATTTATTAGAATTGGTATCAGCTCCTTCTTATGCGTTTTATAGAATGCTGCTGGAAATCCATTCTGTCTTACCTTTATATTTGGAAGCAGTTTTCTTATAACAGAGTCAATTTCCTGGATTATTATTCATCAGTTTAGTCTCAATGTCTTATTGTTTCAAACTGGGGAGATTTTGTGATGTCAGAAATTCCTCCATTTCATTTAGGTTGTCAAGTTTGTTTCCATAAAATTGTGCATAGTAATCTCTGATAATCTTTTGTATTTCCTAAGCATCAGTTTTGATTTGATCTTTTGTATTTCTGATTGTGTATATTTGGGCATTTTCTCCCATTTTTTGGCCATTTTGGCTATGGGTCCATCAATGTTAATTCTTTCAAAGAACCAGTTTTTTGTTTTGTTGATGATTTACATGATTTTTTTTTAATTCTATGCCCCGTATTTGGACTCTTATTTTGGTGATTTGGATCCTTCTCTAAAGTTGGGGTTTTGGTCATCTTCTCTTTTCAGCTGCCATAGGTGATGTTTTTGACTCTCCACATGTGATCTTTCTGTTTTCATTTTGTGAGCTCATAGAGATATAAATTCCCCTCTTAGAATGGATTTCATGCCATCCCAGAGGTGTTGGTAAGATGTTTCTTCACTTTCATTTGTTTCCAGAAAGCTTTTATTTTATGCTTTGATTTCAGAGTTGACCCAGTAGTTGTTCAGCATCATCCTGTTTAGTGTCTATGTCCTTGTGGACTTTGGGAAAATGTTGTTGGTGTTCACATTTATTTTTATTCCCCTGTGGTCTGAGAATGTGCATGGCAAGATTCCAGCCTATGGGATTTGTTTATGCTTGATCTATGACCAAGGATGTGATTGTTTTAGAGTATGTTTAATGTGGTGATGAGTAGAATGTGTATTCTCTAGTTGTTAGGTGGAATAATTGTAGGTATCTATTAAGTGCATTTAGTTGAGAGTAAAGGTTAGGTTCTGGATATCCTTGGGTTTTTTTTTTTTGTCTCGATGATCTATCAAGGACTGTAAGTTGGGTATTCAAGTACACTGCTATAATAGTGTTGAGAAACTATGGGAGGAAGGGGAAAGGGAGGTAGGATTAGTGATAGTCAATATCTGTCTGGAGATGGGGGGCAAACCCCATCAAGAAGGGTACCTGCACTATGCATATTTGTATACATAACACTTAAATGTACCCAACAATTTAAAAATTAAAAAAATATTAAAAATAGAGTCAATGTATTTTGTTATTTACTTTATAAATGCTGGTGCTCCTGTGTTGGGTGCATACTTGGTTTGAATGGCTAATTCTTGTTGTTGGGTTATTATTTTTATGTAGTGTCCTTTTGCATGTTTTTTAACTTTTGATAGCCTTAAAGGTTGTTTTGTCTGATATCAATATTGCAACTACTGCCTTCTTTTATACTCCATTTTCCTGGAAACTTGTATCTCATCCTTTAAGTTTGCATTGTGTGCATCCCTTGTGTTGCAATGAATCTCCTGGATGCAGCAATTACTTGGGCCATGATTTCTTATCCAGTTTACCATTCTGTGTCTTTCCTGTGATGCATTTAGTCCACTCACATTCAGACTGATTATTGAAATGTGATTGTTTCTCCCTGTCATGAGGTTTTTATAAAGATTTTTCTTTACTTGCCTGTTGTTTTTTGACTTTGAAGTTAAGTTATGTGTCTCAGTTGTGGCCTTGCTTTGTGGGTCTGAAGTTCAGAGGATTTCTGATGGGAGGAGGTTTGGGTCAGCCAGACTCCCACTGATCTCTTTGGAGTTCTTCCTCATCCTTTTATTGCCACACCATTTATCCCACAGCAGAATCAGTGTAAGTGGTTGGTTACCTGGAACTCAGCACTTATCATGTCCCTCTGAGGTTTGTCCTCTCAGGATATTCCCTCTGGGTCATGTTAAATCCCTGAGTTGTTGATCCACCAGTCATAGAGATTGGGTCTGTTGCTCCATAGTGAGCAACTTGGAGCAATTTTCTGCCCCAGCTTCACGATGGTGGTGGGGTTCCTCTCTTGTCCTCTTCCTGGGAATTTGCTTCTGTAGTCCCTCTCCAGTCATTGCAAAAGCCCTGTCATGTGCTGAAGTGGTGATGCAAAGCCAGGAACGGGCCCTCAGTCTGCTGCTTCAGTGATTAGAGAGAACCTAGTGTGATAGTTCCTTGCTGCTGCTTTATCAAAGTGGAAGTTGTCCATTAAAAAAAAGTAATGGTGCTCAGTTTCTGTGACCTGGGAAGAGCCAGGGGTGAAGTAAAGAAGCTGCGGCAATATCTGTTGCACTAGGGATCTAGCCATCCTCTTACAAGCGCCACTTAGACAGTCTCTACCAACATTTTCTTCCCAGGGAGGGTTAGTTGATTAAAAAAAAAAAGAAAGAGTATTTGGCACTTGGATTATTTGTGATGGTAATCGCTAGGGTCCAAGTCCAGCTGCTGTGGTACCAGTGACTGCATCAGGAGACCCCTGGCTGCTAGCTCCCCAGCACTCACTCAGTCAGTCACTCACACTCCCACTCATTCACCAGCAGGTACACAAAATTTTCCATACACTCACTCTCTCACACAGGGTCTCAGAGTCTGACTGGCTTGATCACCATCTTATCCCTTCCCAAAATACAAGTCTTTCAGAAAACCTTACCAAAAATATGGTGGGACAGCTGTATCCTTGAGAATGAAGACCATATTACTAACTAGAGACACATAGAAACAGATGGAGGGAGTTAAGAGACAACCTAAAAGAGAGAATGACTCACAAAAGGGGAATCATCTAAATAAAACTGTTGAGTTTTCAGTGCTAGAAATACATGTACTGAGTGAAAGATCATTAAGACAAGTGAGGAGTCTCAAGCTAGTTCATTCTAATTATGAGTATGTTTCCTGGAGGCAGTTTTTGACTTACCCCATGGTTGATGGGCTTCTACATCCAATGAAGTGAGAGTCCACAGCAAGGGATGAACTTACCATATTTCCATTGAAGATAGACTGAAATGCCTAAAGCATTTACAGAACACTCAGACAAAAGTACACACAGAATCATTTTGCAAAATGAAGGATAACTAATGAAAAAGTCTGTTGTGGAGACTACCTTGGGTTACAGAGATCAATGTAAACACAGGTTTTTAACAGAAGAGAGTATTTTGTGAGGACTGGTCTGTTCATTTAGCAGCATTAAAATCAACTCTATGGATTAGATTCCAATGTGTGGAATTCAGCATTCCACCTAGAGTTGTGAGAAACAAACAAAGCATGAACTCCCTGGAGTTTCACTGCCTTGTTGATATAAATATCTGATGTGATAATTTCCAGTTTTTCAAAGGCAATATTCCTCTTGGTATAATACTTAATACACAGTGTATCCTTGTGAGAGGCTTCTAGTAAGAGGCTGCTAAAAGTTTAAGTTGATAATTATAAAAATATGTAGCCAAAAAACAAACTTAAACTATTGATGAGAGGAGTGGTCATCATACATGAATTCTTCTCAGTGTTTGGTCAGATCTAAACACAATAGGACAGAGGATGGTACCAGATGAAAAATCTCAATATTTTTCCTTCAGCAGCTGAGTCACAGGCAATAATGCATGTGTCCTAGAACTAGTGAATAACAATGCCATGGTGCTAGGGGATTATATGTGCTAAGGGATTCGAGAATTTCTTAAAATTCAATAATTGTGATGTAAAGATGTTCGTTTGTAAATATATGTGGAAGATTGTGATAGGTAGAATTAATGTAGCATTTGAGTTTCAGTCATACATTACATAATGTTAAATAAAGATCCCTGTTAATGGTTGGCATATCATAGGTTTGACACACAAAATTAAGAACAGGTTTCATCAACTGAAAGGACACTAGTCTTCTGTCAAGTAATTAGCTGAAGTTATCATTAAAACAGTTACAATGTAAATGAAATATATGAAAATCCACCTGTGAGTGGAAACTGGAAAATATTTACCTAAACGTTTCCAAACGGTTCTTGTGATTGGTCCCTGGCTACATCCACCAATAGAGCTTTCCAGAATTTTGTTTGACTGATTACACCTGAGCAAGAATCAACTCTTGCTGTCCTTAAGTTTCCCAAAGGTGTTTATTTAAGAAAGTATCCGAGATTTCTAAATCAGATAGAGATGTTTAATGGAAAAATATAAATAATATGCATTTTCAATAGTCTGGCACATATTATTTGAGTAATACACAAAAATCCATATTTTAATTCTTTATAGATAAAAATTGGTGATAACCATTACTTTTATAATGATGTCCTTAAATCTTTCAGGAGTTTGATATTCAGAGGCCTCAGAGGCACAGGTGTGTCATGACAATCTGATGGATCAGTGTCTAAGCTTCCATGAATCACTGCTTACACTGACTTCTTCCTTCATATTGTTGCTGAGCAAGTGAATAATCCAAGTGGTGACCAGGAATTGGGGCCATGAACAAAGAAGTGGATTAAACACTCACAAAAACAAAGGGAGTTAAAGCAAAGAGCAGGGTTACTTTTGTTTTTATTTTTTTGTTTGCTTATTTGTTTTTAGAAGTAGGACCAGAGCAGTACATACCAAATTAAAGAAGATGGAGTGGGGTTGAAATGGAGTAGCTAAATAGTATTTAGTTAAACAAAACAAGGGCCTTTTATATTATTTTCAATGGGAGAGCAGTCTCTAATTTACAAAGCATGCAAAAAAGAACATTTTGAGAAACATTTCTGTGGTAAAATATACCACCTGAGGAAAGGGTGATACTATAGGTCACTGTGTATGTCTTTGCCCAACATCCCATAATTTTTTAAAATTTCTTTTTTCAATCAATTTTTTATTATGATATTGTGGGGTACAGTTAAGGATTAGGTATACAAATATGCTTCGTTCAGGCACCCTTGTTGATAAGAGGTGTATCCCCATCCCCAGACAGATATTTACTACCTTTAATTCCATCTGTCTTCCCTTCCCACCCCCATAGTTTCCCACCACTGTCAGTCACTTACTTATAGTATCACGTTGGATGTTCAAAGTCCACTATATGACTTAGAACACGTGATACTCAGATCTTTGTTTCTGTGAGAGATCACTCAGTATTATAGACTCTAGTTCCACCCAGGTTACTTCAAAATTCATGATTTTGTTCTTTTTTATGGATGTGTAGTATTCCATTGTGTATATGTACTATGTATTTTTTTTATCCAGTCCTCTTTTGATGAACAACATGGTTGCTTCCAGGTTCCTGCTATTGTGAGCGATGCTGCAATAAACATAAGTGTGCAGGAATCTTTTCTATAGAGTGATTTGAGTTCTTCAGAGTATATTTCCAGTAGAGGGATTGTGGGGTCATATGGGAGGTCAATATTTAGAGCTTTTAGGAATCGCCATACTGTTTTCCACAGAGGTGCACTAGTTTGCACTCCCACCAACAGTGTTAAAGTGTTCCCTTTTCACCACACACTCTCCAGCAACTGTTATTTTTTGAGTTATTGATAACTGCCATTCTGACTGGAGTTAGGTGATATCTCCGTGTGGTTTTTATTTCCATCTCCCTGATGATTAGTGAGGTTGAACATTTTTTCATGTGTCTGTTGGCTGCTCGGATGTCTTCCTTTGTGAAGTATCTGTTCATATATTTTAACCATTTTAATGATGGGGTTGTTTTTTTTTTCTTTTCAGCACATTTGAGTTCCTTGTAGATCCAAAATGTTAAGCCTTTGTCAGACCTGGAGTTGGCAAATACTTTTTCCCAGTCTGTAGGCTGTCTCCCTGCTCTCTTGATGGTTTCTTTGGCAATCAGCGGTATTGAAATAGGAAAAAAGGAAGTCAAGCTATCTCTCTTTGCAGATGACATGCCCATGTACCTTGAAAACCCAAGAGAATGTGTCAACAACCTCCTTTCACTGATAAAGGACTTTGGCAAAGTCTCAGGATATAAAACAAATGTGCAAAAGACAATCGCATTTCTTTACACCAATAATAAACAAACAGAAACCCAAATAAAAATCACAATTCCATTCACAATAGCCACAAAAAAAAAGAAATATCTTGGCATTTTCCTAACCAGAAACATGAGAGACATTTACAATGAATACTACAAAACACTGCTCGTAGAAATCAAAGATGACCCAAACAAGGGGAAAAATATCCCATGCTCATGGATTGGAAGAATCAACATTGTGAAGATGTACATCTTACCTAAGGCAATCTACAGATTTAATGCAATACCCATCAAATTACCAGCAACATTCTTCTCAGACCTAGAAAAAAAACAACACAGGAATTCATGTGGAAACACAAGTGACTAAGAATAGCCAGAACAATCCTCAGCAAAAACAACAACAACAACAACAACAAAAAAAAAAAACCGAAGCAGGTGATATCACATTACCAGACTTCAAACATTACTATAAAGCTACAATAATCAAGCGGGGCTCGGTGGCTCAGCCTGTAATCCTGCGCCTTTGGGAGGCTGAGGTGAGTGAATTGCCTGAGCCCGCGGGTTTGAGACCCACCTGGGCAGTGAGACCTCATCTCTACAATAAATAAAAAAATCAGCCGGGCATGGTAGCACATGCCTGTAATTCAGGCTACTCGGAAGGCTGAGGTGGAAGGATCGCCGGAGCCCAGCAGGTCGACGCTGTGGTGGCCGGGAGCGGCCCCTGCACTCCAGTCTGGGTGACCGAGTGAGACTCCAACTAAAAAAAAAAAAAAAAAGCTACAATAATCAAAACAGCTTGGTATTGGTACAGGAACAGGCATGTAGACCAATGGAATAGAATTGAGATTCCAGAAGCAAAACCTCAATTTCTCAACCAACTCATCTTTGACAAAGCCTCCACCTCCTACCACTGGGGAAAGGAAAACCTATTCAGTATATGATGCTGGGAAAACTGGCTGACCACATGCAGAAGATTGAAACAGGACCCCTATCTTTCCCCGTACACAAAAATTAACTCTTCATGGATCAGAGACCTAAATATAAAACCTCAAACCATGGAAGCCTTAGAAAATGAAGGACGTACCCTCATGGAAATCGGAACTGCCATCCAATTCCTGAAAAAACCCGAAACCCGCAGGACATAAGAGATAAGATAGACAAGTAGGACCTAATTAAACTGACATCCCATAATTTTAAAGGAATGTATAAGATGCAGCTCATTCGCATGAGCCCTTAACAAGTACTTTTCATTGGACAGGTTACAAAACGTTCAACCAATTTCCTTTTTTCATGTGCCATACCTGAGATATAAGTATTATCACCTTCTAATTTTGTTCCAGGAAGGCATGTGACAAATTGTCCTGGAAGGTTGTTAAAAATATTTTCAGTACAGAATGCTCCTTATGTCCTGTCTTTGGACATTGGTTAAGGTAGTAGGCTTTTGGCTTATTTCCTTTTCCCTTGAGTTTTTATCTGTTGAGGCTAAAATTCTAGCCTGCATCATATCTCCTGCCTCAGTGTTATCAAAAATATGATGAAGGAGGCTTCTAATAGTTTCTTAACCTACCCATTTTGATTCTGTTTGCAGAACATGTAAGAAACCCTTTGGCACAAAACATCTCAAAGACATGCACTCCTCTGAAAACATATGGGTTTCCTCCTAGTGACTGTTTAACTGGAAAACCCTAAAAATACATTTATTAGCCTCTCCTATCCTGGTTTTACATCAGCCAGAGAAATATACCTACAAGAAAACTTATATAGTAGTGCAAATTTCTGATTAATTTTATGATTTAGACATGTCATCAGTGAATAATATGATCAGTAAGAGTGTCTAATAAATTCATTGGATGTACACAATATTTCATTTTAAAATGAAACTCTTGTCGGGGAAATCTGGGTGTTCAGACATTTTTCTGTCCATTCTACTGTATAACACAACTCAATTTAGACCACAGATGGAAAGAGGGATAATTTCAGAATCATTTTTAGCTTCATGCCTCCTGATTATCACGTGAGACTCTTTTAGCATACATTGAAAAGAATTGAAAAATAGAAAGAAAGAAATGGAGAGAGAGAAAGAAACTTGAATTGATGAGAAAATCACAAATTAACAATTCCAGAAGCCTGTATGTTAGAGTTCCAGGCCTGGATAACTCAACAGTATATGGACCCAGGTAGTTACTTGGGTAGTTAATTTGAACTACAGAAACTAAGGGTTTCAAGTTCATTCCCCAGTTGACACCCATCATGTGTGGACATGGTGACATCAGTCCCAAGAGTCACACAAAGATATGAAAATAGACTTCCAGCGGGAGGAGAAGATTCTTCTGCAATCATCTTTGAAAGATGAGAAATGCCAGAAAGATCATCTCTTCACCTCTCTGAATAGAATTACATCAAATGTTCTCATGGACACCAATCCTGATAGGCATAACAAGAATGTAGCAATTACACCAGACTTTTTTGGTCTATAAAGTGAAGAGACAGTGAGAAGAAAGTTTTCAATGATTAAATGAAATTATATTCAAATCATTACCTACATCTTCTCTAAATATTTCCTAGTGATGTTGATTTTCATCCCTACTTCCAATATTTATGACGCACATTCCGTGAGACTCTAGAGAATAACAACAGAATCATTGCACTTAAACTCTACATATTCATCATCATTAAAATGAAGTAGGACAATCTTTTTCTGAGCACAGCTTTCACTCAAAGTACACTATGTTTCTAATTTTTCTAATGATTCAACAGACACTCTATCTTCCAGAAATACCTGGCCTCCAGTATCTCTGAGTTCATATTCTGTCCTTAGTTTCTTTTCTAAACACTTGACAGAGATGAAAATAAGCTGTCAGATGGAACTTATCTTGAATCTCAACATCATATCTACTGCT
Organism: Carlito syrichta; assembly: GCF_000164805.1. Taxonomy (NCBI): domain Eukaryota; kingdom Metazoa; phylum Chordata; class Mammalia; order Primates; family Tarsiidae; genus Carlito; species Carlito syrichta. The sequence continues at coordinate 384,916 of NW_007261770.1, read as the reverse complement.
TCATTTAATTCTTCTTCTAGACATGATAACTGATTTTTCTTGGCCTAGTCATTTCTGATGACATTAAAGGACATCTCCTTTAAATCTTCAACTGCTTTTTTGTGTTCCTGACAAATTGTTTTGGGCTTTTCCAATAGCTTTATATCATAATCTAATGGCCTGACACATTTGTTGCTAATAAAGCCTACAAAGATCACTAGATATTTGCTTTTATACCAGAATGATTATTCATTTTCTCAAGCTGAGTATACCCTAGAAACTCATTCAAATCTACAACATGTGCCCACCTATTATATTTCCTGATCTGTGAGTAAAGGTCCATATAATTATGTAACAAGTTCATTATTCCCCTGAGTGCATGAAACAGTACTTCTGCAACTGCTCAAACAAAGACCCAATAAATCACTTGGTTAATAATTTTAGATGATGTGTGTTCTCCCACCTGGTTTTGGATGTTGAGGCTGCCCCTTCCCTGTGTTGTACAAATAAAGTAAGTCAACCTACCCAGGTTCTTACAAAAGGATGTAGCTTGTCCTGTTAATCTGATTCACTGAATTGGATGACTCTCTTGCTGTCAAATTCATGGATTAAATTACTTACTACTTAATTTACTGAATGAATATAGATAACTCACATAGTAATACTCCGTGTTCAATTTTTTATTCATGTAAGAGGATAATGGAAAGGGCTTTCAAACACAGATGAATTTCAATTGGTTCATTTAGGTGTGAGCAAACTAGGCTTGAGCATCTTCTATCTGCCCTTATCAAATGTGTGACCTGCCAAGGCAGGACCTTGTTCCTTGTGACTCAAGCAGTGAGAGCTCACAGAGTTCCTCTCAGGTTACCAAGGATGGTAATGGTACTAACATTAGTAAAGAAACTATCCACAAGTGCTGTACTCCTACTAGAGAGTTTATGCATAATATCACCACAATTCCTAATTTATAACTTTTCAAACAGAAAAACTGAGAGATCAGGTCACATCCTCAGTGGCACACATTGAGAACAGGATATATGAGCCATTACTTTGTATAAGATATCAAGCCAGGCTTGGTGGCTCAGCCTGTAATCCCGCGCCTTTGAGAGGTTGAGGTGAGTGGATTGCCTGAGCCCGTGGGTTCGAGACCCGCCTGGGCAGCGAGACCTCATCTTTACAGTAAATCAAAAAATCAACTGGGCATGGTAGTGTATGCCTGTAATTCCGGCTACTCGGAAGTCTGAGGTGGAAGGATCAACGGAGCCCTACAGGGCGAGGCTGCAGTGGCCGCTTCCGGCCACTGCACTCCAGTCTGGGCGACAGAGTGAGACTCCAACTCAAAAAAAAAAGATATCAAACACTATTCCAAGAATCACAATGTCTCAAGAAAGCAACTTGCTGATACTTTAACTTGAAGGCCCTCAATCATTATACAAAGAGAACCTGCACACACATGTATATTTCAGTACTATTCCAATGGCGAAAACATGGAATCAACCGTGCTGCCCATCGAAAGTAGACTGGAGTTATAAAATGTGATATATATACCCAAAATTTTGCAGCAATAAAGGAGAAAAACTTATGCAACTCCCAGCAACTTGGATGAATTTAAAACCTATAATACACAGCGATTGATCACAGAAACAAATAATTAAGTACCACTTTTTCTCCCTCATATGTGGATGCAGAACAATTATTATAATATTATAAGAAAGATTGGTAGAAGCTGAATACTACCAGGGAGGGTGCATGGGTTACATCATCAATAAGCTTACCTAATCTCAGACCAGTCAATGTGGGGACCAAATACAGGTCCAATCTTTACCTATACAATGACCATTTGTATACCTAATCCTGAGTTTTACTCCACATCTTTAAAATAATTTTTAAAAGGCATGATTCCGTATAACCTTGTTAGGCTGATCACCTACATTTACCCATAAATTTGAGGAGGAAAACAACTCCAGGTAAAAAATTCATTGAAGCCCTATTGGTTCATTTTCTTTCCAGGGCCCCTGCAATAAACCTGGAGACTAGATGTTCAGACATACCTCTCAGCTTCCACCTGAACGATTCTCCTGAATAATGAGGACCATTTAGCTGTAGTACTGATCCCTCCCCACCATCTGCTTTTATCTACTGTCCTCCAGAAACCCAGAAGCATAACTTTTGTCTTTCACTATCTAACTCCCACAAAGTCTAACCTTAACCCAACATTAACTTATGTTATTATTCCTGCTTACTTTTCTCCAGGGTTTTCCAAGTGCCAAGTGCTGGGGAGATAATCAACAAATATTGGCCATCAATGAACTCAACTACTCATCATTCTCTAGTTTATAATGCATCCAATCTTTTGTGGACACTCCCTGCACAAGGGTAATTTCAGATGACACAGCCTCTATTGCAGGACAGAACTGTGTACTGTGTGCCAAAAACCTGCTGACCCAGGCCTCCTCTACTATCACCTTCCTTGTATCAGGGAATAAACAGATGGTTCTGTCCACTGTATAACACTGGGTTGAACAAGCTTATGATTGGGTTAATCAGGCAGCAGTCAGAAATTCGTATGTTTAAGTTGGTCACTCTTGTCATCACTGATGACCCCAGATAATTTTAAATTAATGAAAAACTAGGAACAACAAATGAGCAGAATGCATGACTGTGTCTTGGATATCTTTAAAGTCTACGATCCGTATTGGTGAAAGTATGTGAAAGGTATTTTGGGATGCAAATTCCTACAGTATGCAGGAAAATGGAAGGAAAATTTACTAAGCACATGATGATTGATGTAGGAACAATTTGGAATCATTCAACATTCTCTCAGGATGCTCCTGAGTGTGTATCTGTATGATAGTTAATGTATATGAAAATATGGGTGAGATTGGTCCTTCTCTTTTAATGTTTTTTACGGTTTGTTTCTTCTTCTTCTTCTTCTTCTTCTTCTTCTTCTTCTTCTTCTTCTTCTTCTTCTTCTCTTTCTTCTCCTTCTTCTCCTTTTTCTCCTTCTGGCAATGCAGGGTATACAAATAGAAAAGAGGAAGTCAAGTTATCAATCTATGCTGACAACGTCTTCCTATACTTTGAAAATGCAAAAGAATTTGTCATAAGCCTGCTTGCATTAATAAATGATTTTGATAAAGTCTCAAGTACAAAATAAATGTGCACAAGACAGTTGTATTTTTATACACCAACCATAAACAGGCAAAGAGACAAACAAAAAGCAGACACACAAAAAATGGAATATTTCAGCACGTTCCTAACCAGAAAAGTGAAAGAATCTTTAAAATGAGAATTAAAAAACCACTCAAAGAAATCTAAGACTCAAATAAATGGTTAAGTATTCCATGTTCATGGCTAGGAAGAATCAACATTGTTAAGACGTCTATCCTACCAAAGACAATCTATAAAGTCAATGCAATACCTAATAAATTACCAACATCATTCTTCTCAGAGCTGGAAAAGACAACACACAAATTCAAATGGAAGCAAAAATGACCAGGGATAGCCCAAACAAACCTTAGAAAAAGAAACAAAGCAGGAAGCCGGGCTCTGTGGCTCAGCCTGTAACTCCGTGCCTTTGGGAGGCTGAGGTGAGTGGATTGCATGAGCCCGCGGGTTTGAGACTCACCTGGGCAACTTGGTGAGACCTCATCTCTACAATAAATCAAAAATTAGCTGGGTGTGGTAGCACAAGCCTGTAGTTCCAGCTACTTGGAAGGCTGAGGCGGAAGGGTCAACAGAATCCAGCAGGTCGAGACTGCCGTGGCTGGGAGCAGCCACTGAACTCCATCTGGGTGACAGAGGGAGACTCAAAAAAAAAAAAAGAAAGAAAAGAAAGAAACAAAGCAGGAGGTATCACACTTCAAGACTTCAAACATTACTATGTGGCTACAGTAATCAAAGCAGCCTGGTATTTTCACAAGAACAGGAATATAGACCAATAAGGCAGAATAGAGATTCTGGAAGCAAAGTCTAAATTTCTCAAACAATTCATATTTGACAAAGTTTCCAAAAACAATCACTGGGAAGAGGAAAACATGTTCACTAAATGGTGCTGTGAATACTGGCTAATCACAAGCAGAAAATTCAAACAGGACCCCTACCAATCACAATACACAAAAATTAATTCTACATCGATAAAAAACATAAATGTAAAACCCCTAACTATAAGAATCTTTTAAAATGCAGGAGGCACCCTTAAGGAAATTGGAGCTGAAAACCAATTTCTGATCAAAACCCTAAACGCGCATATCACAAAAAATAAGGTAGATAAGTGGGACCTCATCATACTGGCAAGCTTCTGCACAACAAATGAAACCATCAAGAGAGCAGGAAGACAGTCCACAGAATGGGAAAAAATATTTTCCAGATTTATGTCTGACAAAGGATTAAAATCTGAGATCTGCATGGAAACCAAACATGCTAAAAAGAGAAAAAAAAGAGTCACATTAAAAAGTGCACAATAGACAGGTATAGACACTTCTCAAAAGAAGATATACGGGCAGGCCAACAGACACATGAAAAAGTGCTCATTCTCACTAATCATCAGATAAATATAAATCAAAACCACCTTGAGATACCACCTAACCCAAGCAAGATTGGCCATCTTTCATAAAGCAAACAACAACAGATGCTGGTGAGGCTGCAGAGAAAAGGGAACCCTTCTACACTGCTGGTGGGAATGCAAACTAGTGCAACCTCATTGGTGAACACTGTGGCGATTTCTGAATATGATCCAGCAATATCCCTATTGATAATATACCCAGAGGAATGTAAATCATTCTACAAAAATAATCCCTGCACAAGCATGTTTGTTGCAACTCTATTAACAATAGCAAAAACATGGAACCAACCATGCTGCACATCGAAACTGAACTAGATATAAGAACGTGGTATGTATACACAACTGAATATCATGGATCTATAATTAAGGAAAAACATAAGGAATTCGCAGCAACTTGGATGGATTTAGAGTCTCTCATACACTGATCTATCACAGAAACAAAGAACAGAGTACCATATATTCTCACTCATAAGTGGACCTTGAACAGTTATCATAATACTTGTCAGGGGAAGGAGGGGTGGGATTGTTACTTGAGCTAATCTGTCAGAGTTGGGAGGGGCACACCTCATCAACAAGGGTACTTCCATAATGAACATTTGTATACATAACCCTGAATTGTACCCCACATTTTAAACTTAAAAAAATAAAAGTGAAATCTTATATAAAGAGGAAATTTTTAGGATTTCTGGATATCTCAATTGTTGGAGGATGGAGGACTAGGATAGTGTTATAGAATTCAACGGTGCAGAACTTTTAATGACATATGATACCAGGGTTTTTGCATTCTGATATCAGTACTAAAATCTGTTACAGTGACTGGCTGTGTGACTGGGAGGCAGAGACTTGGATATTGTGTGCAGGTGCATAAATTTAAAATGATTGTGAATAAGTATGTCCAGATGATCAACGTTGAGTATGAACTTGAAGCATGTAACAGGGACACATCCACCAGTAAAACTGCAAAACTTTTCTGTGTAGAGCTTTAATTAGAGTTTCCCTTAATCTAAACACAAATTGCTAGGCAAAGTTTTTGAATCTGCAACTTCATGAGGAATTACATTCAATTTCTATTGCCATTAGGATAAAAAATACAGTCTAGTATCATGCATGAAGGGCATAATTTTAGAAAATAATGTCTATGAACTGAAGTGTCTGGAAACTCAGAATACAGGGATAGAAACTCTGGAAATCATCTTAAGTGTGTAGGTCTGGTCTATTAGCAGTTCATGGGGCTTGCTTCACGGTCAAGTGAGATGAAAAAACTTACCATCATAGAGTTAAAAATGGGGTGCTCTGGGCCCAGAATGAGTCACAGTAAGGATGATTTCTTGATCCAAATAACTCTGTCTACACAAATATCAGTGATATGTCAGGCATAAGTATCCTCACATACGATTATGACTTGGTTCTTGGGATCTCATGTTGTGTGGTCTGTGTGTCATCTATCTTCTCCTTTCTGGCTGTACTTGGTGTTGGGCTATGACACACCCCATAAAGTGATTATGCAAATAACCTGATGTCTACTGAGGTAAATACAGATATGTCTTCGCCTGAGAGCATCACAAACAATCATATTGTTCTTTCGAAAAAAGCCCCTGAGAAAACATATCCTCACCATGGACTAGACTTTGAGGATGGTCTTTTAGTGGCAGCATCTACAGGTAAGTGGCTTTTCAGGTGTGAAGCTGAGGAGTGGATTGGGTCAGGAAAATATGTTTTTCATACTCTTATGTCATCTCTCCATAGTTGTACATTCCCAGTTGCAACTGGGGCAGTCTGGAGCTGAGATGAGGAGGCCTGGGACCTCACTGTAGATATTCTGCAACGCTTCTGGATATACCTTTACCAACTATGCTATGCCCTGGGTGAGATAAGGGCTTGAATGGATGGGTAGGAACTACCCTGGTGATGGTGAGACAAGCTATGCATAGAAGCATGAGGCAAGACTCACCATGAGCAGGAATATGTCCATGAGCAGTCTTCATGGAGCTGAGTAATCTGAGACCAGAGGACTTGACCGTGTATTAATTTGCTAGATAAAAAGCACAAAAACCACATCCTGATTGTGTAGAAACCCTGAGGGAGAAATCAGTTGTGTTGGGCTGCAGGGATGACAGTGATTATGAGGAATTAGATTTGTAGGAAAAAGTGATACATAACTGCCAAAAAGTAACAATAAAATAATGTATGACCTCTCATCATTTAATAAATTTCCCACTCCAAAATGGCCCTATAATCAAAATTAAGTGTGAAGAAAAGTAGCAACCACTAACACTGATACAAACCATCCTGGGGGAAACGTGAGTTTTCAATTCTGATGAATAAATAATTGGAGACAAGTATGACTGCATAGCCAGATCATCCCCTTAAATATTTCTGCCACCATTATAAAGAAAACTTTAATGCAGCTTTAGAATCACAGCAAAATTGAGCAGAAGATACAGAGGGTTTCCATATGTCTCTCGTCTACATAGACAAGCCTTTCCTACAGTCAACATTCTGTACTAGAATTATAAATATGTTTCAGTAGCCAAAGCTTCATTCACATATCCTTTATTTTCATTCCTGTGTTTCCAAGGCGTAACAATTCTACATTCACTGGGAACCCCAGTTTCTTCAAGTGAGTTACAAGGAATGATGCCAGTTGGAGGGAAAGGCTATCCTTGTTTGCATTATTTCAAGACCCATGAATTGTGGGTGATTTACAGCTCATCTTATTCCTGACTTACGATGTCCCATGCCAGAGTTTAAAGTCTACAATTTATTGAAAGCAAGTTCATGTCTGTAAAAGACTAGTAGCTTCTGGTGAACCCACGATAAATATCCTTTTAAAAGTGGAGACCATGACCATCAGTGTTGTCATGTACGGTGCCTTGTAGTTGGATGAAATACAGAGTCAGGGTGTGGAAAGTTGTTCTGGATGTGGCTCTTTGGGCATAAGAGACAATACATGCATTTATCTGGACAGGTACAATAGCTTCTCCTAAAAAAAGTGGGTTAAACCTTGAAGGTGTCCGACTGGAGGTGCATGCTAGTATCCTATGCTGATTGCACAATAGTCAGATGTGTGATCCTCAGTGGTCTTGGAAGGAGAAATCCCAACTTGCATTATTGGTTTTGGAGGTGCCTTCATCAGCCAGCACATTAATAAAGAAATCAACGAAGAAAACATTATATATAAATATATTATATGCATGCACACACATACCTGTATACATATATTTATAATACTATTCATTTATAAATACAAATAATTTACTTTCAATATTTCTCTTAATTGCTTTAAATGTAAATAATATGAAGTACTAGTAAAAAGACAGGAATTAACAGAAACATTCAATAATAATGCCAGATCCAACTTTTGGCTGCTTACAGAAGACTATTTTTAAATTCAAAGCACAGAAAAGTTAAAACTGAAAGTATGGAAAAACATAGTACATGAAGACGAAAAGCAAAGCTGAGCTGATGAGGCTACATTTGAGTGGAACATAAACAGAGTTGATGACAGAATACCATTATAAGTGTTATATAACACAATTTCATTTTTATTGCAATGCCACCCCATTAAGAAAGCAGAGTACTGAAAAATAGAACCCAAATTCTGTGAAACTAAATTTGACCAAATTGAAGAAAGAAACAGAGTTCTGAAATAATAGTTGGATTAACAAATACCCTAATTTTAATAGTGGACACTATATCCAGAATAAAATTAATGAAATAGAGGACTTAAACAACACAGTTACCCTATATAGATTTATACATAATACTCCAATTAATGAAAGCAGAGTAGACATTTTTCTCAAGTGCAAATGGAACTTCCTTCAAAATACATCATGTGAGAAAACACACACAGATACACACCCTTCAATTGATTTAAAATGAAATATATAAAGTAGTTAATATGATCAAAGTAAGAGTAAACTAGAAGGCAAATATATTAAAAAAGAAGAAATTTTAAAAATGTAGAATTTAGAAGTCATGGTATTAACTAAGCAGCATATTGAAAACTAAATCACAAAAAAATTAGAACATGCCTTGAGAGCAATGAAAAATAAATACAACATATCAATACACATCAGAATCCTTAAAACTTTCTGAGATTACCAGCGCTCAGAAGAAAATTTATAATACTGAAACATATATGATAGGTGTATATAGATCTATATGTATGTATATAGATATATAGATATATAGATTTATAAATAAATATAAATGAGCATAGTGGCTCCCACCAGTAATCCTAGCCATTTGGGAGGCCAGGGTGAGCAGGAGGCTTGAGTCAGGACTTTTAGACCAGCCTGGACAATATAGTGAGACTTCATCTCTACAACAACATAAAAGTGAACATCATAATTAGTTGGATCTTTTGGTGTTTGCTTGTTGTCCCAGTTCCTTGGGATGCTGAGGTGGAAGGATCACCTGAGTCCAGGAAATCAAGGCTGCTGTTAGCCATGATTGTTGTGATCCTGGATGATATAGTGAGAACATGACTCAAAAATACATACATACATACATACATATATTTTCAAATAAAGATTTCAAATTTATATCTTAATATAACATCTTAAATAACTGGGGGAGGAGGGATTCAACTATATCAAAAACTACCAGAAGAAATAGAAATGGTATGGAAATTGACTAATAGAAATATGGAAGCTGTGATTTCTAAGATCTGCAGTGCAGGATTCAGGATGGGAACTTACGAGAGTCATCAATGCAGTTCTAACTGAGAGGTTGGCATCCTGGGGACCCAGGACAACCAATAGCATAGTTTCAATGAAGAGGCTGGTGATTTAGAGACCCAGGCAAGATAATGGAATAGTTCTTTTCAGCTGACTGGCAAACAAAGATTCAGGAAAGCTCCAGATGTATCTCGAGTCAGAAGCCTGGCATACAATGACAAAGGAAGTTCAACAATGTAGTACCAGATAGAATGCTGGCAATCTGTAAGTCAGAAAAGTCAAGTTCACTGATCTAATCAGAAGGCTGACAGGAGGAAACTAAGAAGAGTCATGACACAGCTTAAGACCAATGTCTTATACACCGGAGACCCAGGAAATTCCATGATATATATAGATCCAGTCATATGATTACCAGGCAGATACACTAGGAAAGACAAAGACGCAATTTTATTCAAATGACTGTCATGCAGAAAATAAGAAAATCAAAATATTTATAAACAGTTAGGAACTCTGTCAGGAGATCTAAGATTAGAGATTTTTTGGATAATTCTGAAAATACGACAGAGATTCTGTTTTGCATTCAAATGGATTAGGTTGCAGACACTTAAAAGACAACGTGTTGTATTCATATTTTACTGATGTAAATGTAAATATGATCCAAAATGAGTTCCATGTTAATGGAAACAACAGACATCATAGATCCCTTCAGATCAAGGTACTAGTTCTGACGGATGTTCCAGGTCATTCCTCATCCTAGAAATGGCCATTTCTCCATAATAGCATTGGATTCTTTCTCTGAATAATGTAATGTAAATCAAATTATATGAGTATGTAGTAAAAATTGCATAAAATATTTAATAATAAGGATATCCAGTAAGATGGCGATGGGATAGGTAGGACTGTGAGTATCTTCACAAAACCTGGTGTCCATAAACACTGTGCCTGGGTGAACATGTGCTGGTGGGTGAGTGAAATTTTGTCTGAGAGACTTTGTTCAGGAATTCGGGGTTTTCCTCAGAGGTGACTGGAGGCACCCATCATCCTGAGATTAGAGCCATCAGTGCATAGTATTGTCAGCTGTTCCCAGGGTTCTCCTGGGAGAAGGCTGCAGAATGGAGCTATTCCTCCCCACCTGACACCAGTTCACCCCATCACCTGTGACAGCAGAGCTACAGGGCTCTGCGTCAGTGAATAGAGCAGGTTGTAGAACTGAAGTGGAGATCCACCATCAATGAGGAAATGCAAACTGGAGCCATATTCTTAGTCCCAGGACCAGGCAGAGACGTTGAGTGTCCCTCCCAACTCATCCAGCCAACAATCTCAGACCTAGAGGTTATCTCATTTTAAAGAGTGAGACAGTTGCCTCTCTCTTATGCTGGACCAAGCAAACATGTCAGATATGAGTGGGAGACTTGGCAACAGTGGCAGCAAGCAGGGTAATTCCAATTTGTTCTACACTCCTCTCACAGGAATCCATGGGGCATCTGTCCCACACTGAGAGCAACCCTAACAACCTGCCCTGAGAGCAGAGGGGAGGGGCTAAAAGGAAGTTAATGTTACAGGAAAATATTCCAAGTGAGTTCTGTGTTTTGATTTTTTTGCTTGATTTTTTGTATGTTTATGCGTTATTTTAGACTTTCCTCTCTCTCTCTCTTTCTTTTTTTTTTGAGTTGGAGTCTCACTCTGTCGCCCAGACTGGAGTGCAGTGGCTACTCCCAACCACCGCAGCCTCGACCTGCTGGGCTCCGGCAATCCTTCCACTTCAGCCTTCCAAGTAGCTGGAACTACAGGCATGCGCTACCATGCCTGACTGATTTTTTTGATTTATTGTAGAGATGAGGTCTCGCCAAGTTGCCCAGGAAGGTCTCAAAAACCACAGACGCAGGCAATCCACTGACCTCAGCCTCCCAAAGTGCTGGGATTATAGGCTCTCTTTCTGTTTTTAATTACATTCCAGTACTTGCTTTGTTTCTGCTATTTTATTCCCTTTTTTAGAATTCCTGTTTGCTTATGGGCATTTTTGTGGGAGAGTTCATGAATAGTGGGCTTTTTGTCAATTTGTGTATTGATAACTTTCCGTATGTCTTTGTTTTTTTTTTGTTTTTTAAATTTCGGGCCTGTTTGTGTCTCTTGTTTATTGGTTGGTACAACAACATGATTTGCCTCTTCTTCTCTTGCTCCAACTTCCTTTCATCCCTCTCATTCCTTTTGTTATGTTTTTCTTTTTCTCACTTCATTTTGCTTTTGGGGGTAAGTCTATACCCCAATGCATAGACAGATTGTAAGGTAGCAGGAACTGAATTTGGGGGGCCCAAACACCTGTCAGTGGATACTGAGCTCTGCAGAAAATTTCTGAACAACAGTCTCCCATTCAATTACATCTCAAAACTGCAAACAGTACAGACCTTCATCCTCACTTCAGCTTTAGAATGGGACAAACCCAGAAAGTCCACAAGGGAAGAATAGGAAATTAAGAAAATGAAATAAAAGCTACACCCTCATCAGTGAACACAGAATTAGGGAAGAGGTTAAAAAAGGGAAGAAAATCTACAAAAATGAAAAGACACCAAAGAAAGAATATGGGTCTATCGCATACTACTGGGAGACTAGCCATTAAGAATACAGATTTAGAAATGCAAAAAATGATGAGCCTCAAAAGTGACTGTTCTCAAACCACAAACTCAGATATCCAGACATTAACACAATAGATAGAATTGAGGAGTGACACAAGAAAACAATAATGAAAACAGTGAATGAAAGATATAAGAAACTTATAAACATGTAAAGCATAATTACACAAGCAGAAAAAAGAATCTCAGAGCTTGAGGACCAAAATATGAAACTAACCCAAACTGTTAAGAACATTGAAAACATGCATACAAAGACAGAACAAAATCTCTGAGAGATGAGTGATCATTTCAAGAGGCTGAAGCTAAGATTAAATGGAATCCTTGAGACTGTCAGAGAGACAGGGACCACCCTGGAACAAACATTCCATGAAATTATTTAAGAAAACTGCACTCATCTCATCAATGACACAACCATTCAAACACAAGAGATTCAGGGAACCATGCAAGAAAACAAATGAGAAGATGAAGTCCTAGACACATAGCAACTCACCTAAAAAGATAGGTATAAAAGAACAATTTTAAAGTCAGCAAGAGAAATAATTTAGGCTACCTATCAGCGAAGATCAATTAGAATAGCAGCAGACTTATCTACTGAAAAAAATTCAAGCTAGGAGAGCATGGAGCCCAATCTTCAAAGTTCTCAAAGATAAACAATCTCAATCGAGAATTGCATACCCAGCTAAACTAAGCTTCATCGGTGATGGAGAATTAACATCTTCTCCAGACATTCAATCTTTAAGTGATTATGCTGCCTCCAGGTCAGCTCTACAAGAATTACTTCAGAAAGCATTAAACACAAGAGAAAGGAAAAAAAAGAATGACAATGGCCTTTACAAAAAAGTAGGAAAAAGGTTTAAGACAGACATAAATCATCCCCAAAATCTAAAGAAGTTCTACAGAAGAATAAACAAACAGCAGCAGCAACAAATATAAAATTTATAAGACTCGCATGACAGGGATAAATTCTCACATCTCAATAAATAGCCTGAATGTTGGTAGTCTAAGTGCACCACTGAAGAGACATAGAATGATCAAATTCATGAAATACCATGAGGCAACAATATATTGTCTCCAAGAGACTCATCTCACCAGAAAAGACACTCACAGTCTCAAAGTAAGAATGTGGGACACAAAATTTTAGGCAAACATATCATAACAAAGCATGAGTCCTGACCTTAATAACAGACAAAATACCCTTTAAGCTATCAAAAATTTAAAAAGATACTAAAGGTCACTACATAATAATAAAAATTTAAATGCATCAATAAGAAACATCCCTCCTAGCCAGGCCCAGTGGCTCAGCCTGTAATCACGCACCTTTGGGAGGCTGAGGTGAGAGGATTGCCTGAGCCCACGGGTTCGAGACCCACCTGGGCAGTGAGACCTCATCTCTACAATAAATTAAAAAATCAGCTGGGCATGGTAGTGCATGCCGGTAATTCGGCTACTTGGAAGGCTGAGGCGGAAGGATCACTGGAGCCCAGCAGGTCGAGGCTGTGGTGGCCAGGAGCAGCCACTCCACTCCAGTCTGGGCGACAGAGTGAGACTCCAATGCAAAAACAAACAACAAAAAAATAAATATCCCTCCTAAACATATACACCCAACATGGAGTCACCAACTTTCATAAAGCAGATTCTAGGTAAACTTAAAAAAAAGTTATTGACTCTACCACAATTGTGACTTAAATACACCACTCACAACCCTAGAAAGAATATCGAGACAAAAATTCAGCACAGAGATCTGGAACATCGACGTGACACTTGACAAAATGAATTTAATTGATACCTACAGTACACTCCAACAACCGTGGAATTTGCATTCTATTTCCCACCTCATGGAATATACTCGAATATTGACCACATCCTCCATCACAAATCAAGCATAAGAAAATTCCATAAGATTGAAATACTGCCATGCAACTTCTCAGACAACAGTGGAATAAAAGTAAATATCAGCACCAAAAAGGTTACCCTAAAACCCACTAAGAAATGGACACTAAAGAGCATGAAGCTAAACAACCCCTTGGTCAACATGGAAATCAAATCAGAGATTCAAAGATACCAGGAAACAAAGAAAAATGATGAAATATCTTACCAAAACTCCTGGGATCCCATGAAAGCAATAATAAGAGGGAAATTCATATCTCTATATACACATATGAAGAAAATGAAAGGATAACAAGTTAACAGCCTCATAATCACCTAAGTGAGCTGTAAAAACAAGGCCACCAAAACCCTAACTTCAGCAAAAAAATCCAGATGAACAAATTAAAGCTCAAATGTCAGATATACAAGACAAAAAGATAATACAAAAAATCAGCAAGACAAAAAGCTGGTTCTTTGACAGGTTATACAAGATTTATGGACCCTAGCTAGACTAACCAAGAAAAAGAGAAAAAAGGCCCAAATAAACACAATCAGAAATGCAAATGATCAAGTCACAACTGACTTCAAAGAAACACAAAAGATTATCAGAGACTATTATGTTCACTTGTATAGAAAAAACTGGAAAATATAAGGAAATGGAGGCCTTTCTCACATCACTCAAGCTCCCCAGGTTGAAACAAGAAGAAATAGAAACACTAAACACACCAATAATAATACAGGAAATTGACAATGCCATAAGAAAACTACCTACATAAAAGGGTCCTCAACCAGATGGATTTCCAGCAGTGTTCTAGAACACATACAAGGAGGAAATGATACCAAAACTATTGGAATGATTCCAGGCAATCAAGAAAGATGGAACTCTCCCCAAATCATTTTATGAAACTAACATCATATTGATACCCAAACTAGGTAAAGATCCAGCAAAGAAAGAGAACTACAAGTCAATATACAAAATGAAACTAGATGCTACTTTCTCAAACAGATCCTAGCAAATAGAATCCAACAACCCATCTCAAAATTCATCCACCACAAGCATGTGGTCTCCTTTCCTCAGATGCAGGGATTCTTCAACATTCACAACATCGCAAACGTAATTAAATATGTCAACATATGTAAAGACAAAAAACACATAATTATATCATTAGACACAGAAAAAACTGTTGATAAAATCCAGCACCACTTCTTTATAAACCCTAGAACATCTAGTCATGGATGGAGTATAACTCAAAATAGTAAGAACCATCTACAAGAAACCCAGAGCCCTCATAATGTAAAACAGACAAAATTTGGAATAATTTTCCCTGAAACTGGAACAAGACAAGGATGCCCACTGTCACCCCGCATGTTCAACATAGTTTTAGAAGCGCTACCTACAGCAATCAGACAAGAGATGGAGATCAGTTGTTTCCAAATAGGAACAGAGGAAGTCAATTATAGCTCTTTGCAGATGGTATGATTTTATACATTGAAAGCCCTAGAGAATCTGTCCAAAACCTCCTTGCATAGACAAAGGTCTTTGGCAAGGTCTCAGGGTATAAAATAAATATGCAAAGAACAGTCACATTTCTATACACCAAACATAAACCAACAGAAACCGAAATAAAAAGCACAATCCCATTTACAATAGCCACGGAAAAATGAAATAACTTGGCATCTCCCTAATCAGAGGTGTGAAAGACCTTTAAAACAAAAACTACAAACACTACTCAAAGAAATCAAAGATGACACAAATGGATGAATCTTCTATGCTTATGAATTAGAAGAATCAGTATTTTTAAGATGTCCATTTTGCCCAAGGCAATCTACAGATTTAACACAATAACCACTAAATTACTAGTAGTATTCTTTTCAGACTTGGAAATGACAATACAAGCGTTAATATGAAAACATAAATGACCAGAATCAGTCAAAACAATCCTCAACAAAAAAAACAAAGCAGGGTATATCACTGTTTCAGACTTTAAACTGTTTTAAGAAGCCAAAATAAGCAAAAGAGCCAGATATTTGTACCAAAACATGAATATAGAACAATGGCACAGGATGGAGATTCCAGAAAGCAAAACCTCAATTTCTTGCCCAACTGATCTTTGACAAAGCCTCCACCATCAACCAGTGGGAAGAGGAGAACCTATTCAGTATATGATGCTGTGCTGACCAAATGCAGAAGATTAAAATAAGACCCCTACCAACCATGGATCAAACAGCTCAATGTAAAACCTCAATGGATCAGACAGCTCAATGTAAAACCTCAAACTATAAGAACCTTAGAAAATGCAGGAGAAACCCTTATGGAAATTGGAACAGACAGTCAATTACTTATCAAAGCCCCAAATGCCCATACCATATGAGATAACACAGACAAGGTGGACGTTATCAAGTGGACAAGCTTCTGCAAAGCCAAAGTACCATTAAGAGAGTTAGAGACAGCCCAAGGATTGTGTAAAAATATTTGCCAATTGTATATCTGACAAAGGCCTAACATTTAGGATCCACAAGGCACACAAATGTGTCAAAAAGCAATCGATAAACAGCCCAATTATGAAGTGGGCAAACTATATGAGTAGACACTACTTAAAAGAAGACATATGAGAGGCCAACAGATACATGAAAAAATTCTTGACCTCACTAGTTATCAAATAGATGCAAATTGAAACTACACTGAGACAGTGCCAAACTCCAGTCAGGATGGCCATCATCAATAACTGAAAAATAACTGATGCTGGTGAGGTTGCAGGGAAAAGGGAAAAAAAAACTTCTGCACTGTTGATGGAGTGTAAGCCAATATAACTTCTGTGGAAAACAGTTTTGCAATTTCTGAAAGATCTAAAAGTCGACCTTTCATATGACCCCTCAATCCTCCTCCTGAGAATATACCTGGAGAAACTCAAATCACTCAGTGATACCTGCACACGCATTGTTGTCGCAGCATTGTTTACAAAAGCATGGAACCAACTCTAATTTCCATCGAAAGAGGAATTAATTTTAAAATATGGTACATATACCTGTTGAAATATCATGCAACTATTAAGAAGGACAAAACAAGGAACTTCACAGCAACTTGGATGGACTTAGAGTCTATAATACTGAGTGATCTATCATGGAAACAAAAAACTGAGTATCAGATGTTCTCACTCATAAGTGGAACATGAACAATTATCATAATACTATAAGAAAATAATTGACAGAAGTGTGGGGGGAAGGTGGGATTAGCAGTAGCAGGATTATGCCAGGGGAAAAAGGGCCATCACCATCAGCAAGGGTACCTGCATAATAAACATCTGTATGTGTAACCCTGAACTGTATCCCACATCTTTAAAATTAAAAGATAAATAAATTAATAAAACAGATGTCCATTCTGGTATTGGCTAAACTATAAACTGGAAGAAAATGCAATCCAAGAAAAATGGATACAAGTACTTTATAACCAGAAACTATCAGGCATGAAGGGCACTAGCAGGATTTCCAGGTGAGAACAGGCAAACAGAAAGTCACATATCGAGGCCTTGGTCATAGCTGCTGTGTTTTCCATGAAGAATGGCAGATTAGGGACCCAAGCATGTAAAGATTAACCTCAATGTGTGTGTTTGTGTGTGTGTGTGTGTGTGTGTGTGTGTGTGTGTACACATGTCTCTCGGTTTGTTTGTGTGTGTGTAATTAATTATCTGGGCCTTGAATCACACAGATCTGTCTGTGAAGTTAATATTTGATGTGATTCCTTACCAGAAGGTCAAAAAGGAGAAATAAGGTTCCCACAAATATACCAAAGGTTTTTGGAATCTCCCATGTCTCTTGACTGTATCGGTGCATCTGGCATCTCCAGAGAAGAGGCTCCCTGGTGCTTTCATGAAGTCCTTGCTTGGGGTCTCCCTGTAGAGTTCATTGGTTTTGGTAAGGACAATTTACTATTTCAAAAGAATTAGATGTCACTGAAAGACTATTCTGAACCAGGGTCAGTCACTTCAAACTGGGCTAGAAATTCTGAAAGGAACATGCTCTGTGAGTGGCAGAAAACTTCCCTCCTTGGTGGCGTCTGGCCTGCAGTGGGACTCTAAACCCACCAGACAGACTCCAGCCCTTAACAGGTGCACAGGACATTGGAGGGGAGGTTTCCACTTAGGAGCTATGTCTTATTTAGATCAAAAATTTTATAAACATTAAAATAAAACTGTTTCCAGAAGTATTGTTATGCCTTTCAGTATTCTATTGTATATGAAGCATTTACCAAACCAACAACATCCATGAGAACCATTTTAGTAAATAACTCCTATAGCTTTTAGATATCTTAAAAGAAGATAGAGAGAAATGGATTTTTTATTAATTCAATGCATTTAAATATCAAGGAACACACTGATCATGTGAGTTAACCGCAGTAAGCAGAAGGCAAAGTCCAGAGAATGTTGAGGTCATTTGACTCCTGTTAATATTCCTATCTTTCAACAAATGTTACCTGTTTCTGTAGCATGATTGTTTAACTTTTAATATTTAATATCTTGTTTAAGCAGCCCTAATAATAGTGTCATTATGCACCCTTTCTGATAATTTGATCGTTATGACTTTCTTTCTGTTATACATCATATTGTTTTATTGATAACCAGATATTTTGGGTTCGAAGGTTGCTTACTGTTTGATGCTGTTTTTTACCTTTTTTACCTTCTGTGTATGAACACACCCTATTTTTGCTATACCTTTAATGTGAAATTTGTTTAAATTTTCTCAGGTCAAGCCAGGCTCGGTGGCTCAGCCTGTAATCCCTCGCCTTGGGAGGCTGAGGTGAGTGGATTGCCTGAGCCCGCAAGTTCGAGACCCTCCTGGGCAACTTGGTGAGACCTCATCTCTACATCAAATCAAAAAATTAGCTGGGTGTGGTAGTGCGTGCCTGTAGTTCCAGCTACTTGGAAGTCTGAGGCAGAAGGATCACCAAAGCCCAGCAGGTCAAGGCGCTAAGGTGCTGTCTCTAGTGCTCTGGGTGACAATGACATGGAGGCTGGTTAGAAAACTTGTGGTCCATAGGATTGGCCATCAGGATAGACAGCCTAGATATTCTGGGACAAATTTGACTTGCCATCCACCATGCAGTGTGGTCATCTGCTGTCTTTGTGGGACTGAATGAGACTTAGTTTATCTAAGACAATCCTCCTGACTTGCAGAATGTTGATGGCAGACTTTTATAGCATCAAATAAATACGTTCATGGCATACATGAGCTCATTTTGTTGTAATAATTGAAACTATACCCTTGAAAGATGACACATAAACTCATTACCAGCATGTGGAATTGGGATCATAGTATTTATAATTTAGCTAAGAAAGTTGATGGTAATGGTATTCTGAGAGGCCATATCCAAGACTAGCCAAAATTTCTGTGCAATTTTAAATAATAAATCCACTCTTTGGAGAGGAAGTGCATGGGGAGTGGAGTGAGGTTGATGAAGTTATTAGAACTTGATGGACCTCTGTGTCTGAGTGAAGGATGGAAAAAGCATAGCTAGGGTGGATATGTGCTAAATTTCTCTGCTGTACAAAGGCAAACCAAGGGAGGTCTGGAATATCATTGAATTATCCTCAAGTCAATGTATTTTCTCAGGGAACACCATGACTCCCAACAATAACTCTGCCTCAGATCACTGGGAAGCTCAATTGTCTTCTGGGAATCAGTTGGCTCACAGGACGTGAGTCATCTCACAGGATGTGAGACTGCAACAGAAGACATGTAATGGACTTCAAAGAGCAGCTTCTGGTGCCTGATCCAGATGCTTTGTGCTCTCCTAAGTGCAGGTAAGGTGCTGTCTCAGGGTCAACACGTTATGGGTTTCCAATATAGAACACAAGGTTTTACTTTATATTCTTGAAATACATAGAAGTTTAATGTGCAGTCTGTAAAATTTGTGTCATTTTGTTTCATTCCAATTGCATTGTTCCCAAGTTCTGTAAAATATTCTGGCATAGAGTTGCCTTTCTTCTCAGGAATTGTTAAATGGATGTAGAACATACATTTTCCATTTTCATTTCCTTTTCTCCGTGTTTACAGATCATGAATGGAGTATATGTGTGCTTGTCCCCTCTCTCTCTTGTCTCCTCAGTGAGAGCAGACATTACCTCGACTCAGATTCAAAGGAAAATCTGCTCATGTACATACTAGAGGATACAATTACCCCAATGTAGCTTAATAGCCTAAGGGTATTTCCCATGCAAGGGGAACTCCAGCAGGCCCACTGTTAGTGACACCTGTTCAGGTCTATTTATTGGGTTCATTATTTGGGCACCTATCAGTCTACCACACCTCAGCTCCATTTACAACACATCACTATCAGAAAATGCAGTTAATTATTCCATCTCAATTTTTCCAACACTCCTTTGTCATCTTATTACATAGTAAGTTTCATTAGAGGAAAGTATTTCCTCTTTGTTTTCCAGATATAGCCTCAGAATTTGTTGAATTCATCAGGAAAAAAAATTCAACTAATTTTGGACATATAATAAACATCCACATGCAGGGATTTTCATTGGATATTACTCAACCAGGTACAATCTTGGGAGCATGATTGCTGCATCATCTAGGCAAACTAGAATTAAACTTCCTTAAATTTGACTCCCGTCTGTAAATGTAGGACCCATACTTTAGCCTGTCACCTTGCTGGAAGGAATCCCAGTGCCCAATGTATGGTCAGTAAGGGAGATTCAAGGCCCAGATTTCAGCAATGACTCAGTCACAAGCCATAAGCTAGGGCGTCTCAAAAGTGGAGTCCCCAGCCCTCCTGAGTGGACTACAGGGTGACTGCTAAACCACCAGTTGTTGCTCAGAACTCACACAACACATTGAACCATTTAGTAACATATGAACAGAAGGGAAAAAATTAGAGTTTCTGGCCAACACTGTTTTTTTCTTTTATTTTATTTAATATGCAACCCTCAGGAGATCAGCTTCTTCTCGATTTCTAACCCATGGAATGACTGACTCAAAGTGAAACTTAAGTAAAAATGAATATGCAATAAACTCTTTGTACTTGGGTTATTTTTCTGAGATGCCATCCTCATCATTACTATTATAATCCTCTGAGCCATTCCCATCATTTTCATCATCATCCTCACCATAATGATGTCAAAATCAAGTGAAGAAAGTTTGTTTCATGATAGAATAAACTTTTCAATTAAATTCCATTCTTTAGAAAAGGGTGTTGTGTTGAGGACTGATTTTTAAACCAGTGAGAAAATGTCTAAAATAAAAATGGAACCATTGTGTCTGGTTGCAGCTAAATTGTGTCCTCTCAATTCCTTTGCAAGGAAGTCTGGGACAAGTTTTGGTAATATTTCCACTATTAAGTAACAGTGATTTTCTTCTTAAACAGGCATGTCCTAAATTATAGATAATAATTTGATGAAAGACTCCAAGGAATTCTTTCCACATCACGTATTACATGACATATTTTTCTTTCTCACATATAAATCACTTTTAGTTATCTTATTATCCCTTCATTAGGAAAGATGTGTGTGAACACAACCTTAGTTCAGGAATACACATCCGAAAATGGGGTTTTACCATCAGACAGGCACACACTGCCCCAACATGGAGACTTTTCTCAGTCTAGCACACATGTCTTATGAGATCACAACCATCTATCAGGGGCTTTGGCCCTCATGGGACTTTGTCCTTCCTAGGACATTTTATCCTCTCCATCTCCACCTACACTTTTGTCATTGATGTTTCTAAACTATTCCACATTCTGTCCCTTGGTGAAACAACCTCCCAACGGATGGCGTCTTGTGACAGCTACAGATGTTTTAAATATTTTCTAAATAAGACATAGTATTCATTTTAAAACATATATGCAATATATGATATCGACTAAATTTTTCCTGACATTTATAATTATACATTTATTTGTGTATATACATGTATACATATATGTGTATGTATAAATTCTTCAAGACAAATATTTTTAGGTAGCGTAAAATTGACTCTAATTTTCATTTCCAAGTTGATCACTCTTCAACATATCAACAGTGTCCAGAATTATCTCTCCACAGGAAATAACTGGAAAAACAGTAAAAATTATTGAAATCTTAAGGTATTTGACATGTATTAACAAACACAGTAATATCTGCAATATGCAAAATCAAGAAATACTCTGACAAATGCATGCAGAGATAAGAATTAAGTGCTTTCAAGTTATAACAAGGTGGGAACCAAGATGGAATTCTGTGGATTTAGAGTAAGGAAATAGGACTGGGATCCTAACAGGCCATGAAGTGCAAAGGTCACATGCATACAGAAAGATGAACACACTGTTTATGATGAAATTCACTGATGTCAAGAGGAATACTGCTCTTGACTAAAGTGTAGATCAGTGTGAGAAACAGGCAAGTTGCGCAGTAAAATACACAGAGAACTTTTCTTAAAATCTATAACTGTTGCAAAATATACAAAAAAGTATCATCACAGTGTAGGTAAAATAAATATTATAGAAATGGAAAAGCAAAGGGACTCCACGAGTCAATAGTATATACCAAAAGCATGACTGAGGGGGTTGTACAATCAGTACCTAGACTTTACACAAGGGGTGACCAAAACAAAACAGCATTTTATTTACTGAAAAAATTGTTGACTGTGCTCAGTGACTCAGCTTGTAATCCCAGCACTTTGGGAGGCGGAGGTGAGTGGACTCCCTGAGTCCGTGGGTTTGAGACACACCCGGGCAACTCTGTGAGAACCTACATTAAATCAAAAATTAGCCGGGCACTGAAGCACATGCCCATAGTTCTGGCTACCTGGAAGAATGAGGCAGAAGGATCGCTGGAGCCCAAAAAGTTGAGCATACAGTGGCCAAGAGTGTGCCACTGCACTCCAGTCTGGACGACTGAGTGAGAATCATTATCAAAAAAACAAGAAAAATGTTTTTTATGTATTCTTACATGTTTAAACTTCAGTCTCCTTTGGAGTACTCTCTATTTGATACAATACATTTCCTGAGAAGCTTTTTCCATCGTTAAAAACAATTTTTGTTGTAGTCAATTTTGATGCCTTTAGTCAGTTTTGACTGAACTTCTCTGAGGCAGGAAGGTGACAGCATGGAGTTATTGTTACAGCCCTAATTTCACATTATTGTCTTCATTGAATCACTAGGAAATTTACTATGGATCTGAGAGGACAGTGTCTGGTTAATCAGTCCCTCTTACCACCTCTTGGTCATGTTTTCTGCAGTTGACAACTAAAATTTCCACCAATATAACCCAGTATAAATCACAAGCTTCTAATTTGTTTTTGTTTTTGCATTTGTTTTATTTTTATTTTTTTATTTTAAAGATGTGGGGAACAATTCAGGTTAGGTATTCAAATGTTCATTATGCAGGTACCCTTGTTGAGGAGGTGTGCTCCTTCTTCCTCTAGTAGTTTCCCACTAATGCCAATCCCTTTGTATAGTATTATGATAATTGTTCAAGGTCCGCTTATGAGTGAGAACATATGGTACGGTGTTCATTGTTTCTGTGAGAGTTCACTGAGTATGACAAATTCTAAATCCATCCAAGTTGTAGGAATGTTCATAAGTTTGTTCTTCTTTATGGTTGCATAATATTCCACTGTGTATATGTACCATACTTTTTTATCCAGTCCAGCTTGGAAGGGCAGTATGGTTGGTTCCATGTTTTTGCTATTGTGAATAGAGTTGCAACAAACATACGTGTGCAGGTATTTTTATGGTGGAATGATTTGAGTTCCTAGTATATTCCTAATAGGAGAACTACTTGGTCATATGGATAGCCAATTTGTAGTTCTTTCTGAAACCACCACACTGTCTTCCAAAAAGTTTGTACTAGTTTGCATTCCCATGGGCAGTGTAGAAGTGCTCCTGGTGGAAGTGCAAACTGGATAAAAGGAATGCCTTTGATTATTATAGAACTATTGTTTCACTACAACCCTATGAGATAAGGAATAATTAAAACTGCATGGCAGCTGTGAAAATTGTTGCATTCAACAGAATGATGGAGCTAAGAAAGTTCAGCATGGAAGTGTGTCTATATTGGTTTGTTGTCTAGACATGTACATCTCTGTACTTTTTTTCTTAGTAAGGTGGAAAGTCTGAACTGGGGGGATACATACAGAAGTATAAGGATTTACGGAAGTACAAAGAATTACAGAAATGCAGATACTAGCTTTCCTCATAATGAAGAAGAAATAGCATATTTGAAATGTATGCTAGAAAAATAACTAGGAAATAATAAAACAGATTGAAAGAATTCTCATCATAGATGTCTCTTAGTGTTAGCATATCCACAGATTTAATAAGGAAGATGCAAGTGATGAGGCATGTTTCAAAGAGACAGTAAGGGACAAAGGGAGACCACGGTGATGCACAAGGTAAGGAGAAAGACCAACACTTGAAAAGGAAATTTCCTGAGTTTAACTTCTGAAGCACATCACTGTAGATGTGATAAGCAATTTATGAACAAAATTAAGCAACATGTTTCTTATGAAATATCTAGTTCATGTTTGAACATGAAAACAGAATTGCCCACAGCTTTAGAAAATCATCTCCTAACTACACAAAAACAAACAAGCAACCCTATATCAATAGGCTTTAAGAAGTGAGCAGTTCAGTCCTATGCAATACCAGAAAAATAAAGACTTACAACTTTATTATAGAACATGATGTTATGAAAAATCTACTGATAATTATGTATATGAAATTTCATCATAAACAAAATAAGATAAAAGTTAAACCTAACTAAATCTGCAAACGTTTTTTCTGCTAAATGAAGAACAAGCTTCAGTGCAAATAAATTCTGAAAAAAATATGTAACTAACAAAAATGTTGCATATGTAAGAATATTCAAAATAAAACAGTAAAAAATAAGAAACAATCAAATTATAAAACTGGAAACAATTGGTGCACACAGTCCCTTGATGATATTCAAGTGACACAAGAAGAATCTCAACATAATTTATCATTAGAATTGATATGGAGATGACATGAGACATCAATACATATTTTTACCCTATTTTTATTATAAAGATGTGGAGTACAAGTTAGGATTAAGTACACAAATAATATATGAGCAGGTAAAGCTTGGGCCTCCTTCTTGTCCCTGGTGTAGGGTAAGGTAACCTTTGTGTTATTATATGACCCCCTTTGTCCCTTGGCAGTGTACAACAGAGTCACTTTTATAGATGGCTCAATTAATAATAAATATTGATAGATGGCTCAATTAATAAACATTGATAGCTCAATTAATAAATATTGATGGCTCAATTAATAATAAATATTGATAGCACCAGTGTTGTGAACATGGTAGGCCCTACAGCTTAAAATAATTCTCGTGTAATGCAAAATGAAACATCCCCTCTGGAATTCAATGAATACTTTCCATTAAAGTTAAGTATGTCCTTAACACATGACCTAGAAATCTACTCTTGAGTATTTGCTACAAATGAATAAAATGACATTTTTACACATTTGTAGTCAAACATTTATAAAATTTATAGATGTTAGAAACTAGAGGCTGGGCATGGTGATTCCAGCCTGTATCCCAGCACTTTGAGAAGCCTAGGTGGGTGGATTATCCCAAACCATTATTTTGAGATCAGCCTAGGCAGCTAGGCAAAACTTTACAATCAACCAAAAACTTTGCAGGGCATGGTAGTGTGCACCAGTAGTTTCAGCGATTTGAAAGAATGTGGTAGAAGGTTCACCTAAGCCCAGTCAGTGGATACAGGGTGGACATGAGTGTGTCACTGCACTTCAGCCTTGGCAACAGAGTGAGTCTCCAACTCAAGGAAAAAAAACAAAACTAGAAACACTACAAAAGTTTTTCAAATATGAAATAATCCATGACCTAGAAAAACTTAATATTGTTAAGTAATGACAATGAAAAATTATTGATATGCACATTACAGTTGAATTTACAGACATGGTGCTGAGTGAGAAATGCCAGGCCCCGACCAACAGAACAAGTTCCAACTTTCTCCCTCCTCGATTCTCCCACAAACTAGAGGGCATGCAGATTATTCTCTACCTCTAATGCATTTATTTAAAAATTACTTTTGATGAATATTGATATATGTGTCATCTTCAGTTTTCTCCCCCACAAGTACATGATATTTTGATAGTTGCTTAGAATTAATAAAGAACAAGTAAGGATATTTAGAGTTCCTTCTTTTCTTAGGTATATTTAGAATTTTTACCACTTATAGAAATTTTAATTTATTTGTGCAGCAAATATTTCAGATATCACTTCTTGCTGTACTGAAATATACAACATATCAATATGAACAATAGTCACTCAGCATTCCATTAATAATGACAACATCACAACTTATTTATTCTATCTAAATATATGTTTGTGAACACTAATTTGTGTAGCTGACTCTACAGGTCTACACATGTGTCAATACTCATCAGAAGTAAATTTTAAATAAAGCCTATTACATGACTGCTACAACTCAGTAAGTTTGTTACACATGATAAATACCAGCTGATAACAAAGAGCAGTTAAAATAAATAAATATACCTAAAATAAAAGAGACTACTCAAAATACACCTACATGAGTTCTAAGCTTCTCTACATTTTAAAGAAAATTGTAGGATGTTGTAAAAGCAAAAACTGTACTCGTTATAGAAAAGTAGTTCAATAATCCAAACTATTAATGCCAGGGTCTCTTGGAGTAAGTTGAGGAAATTGGTTATTCCGAGAAATGAGAATCACAGGCTCAGACAGTGGACTATCATCATCATATGCTCCTGGACACATCACACAACACCTCCAAGCTCTGTGTTTTCCAGTGTTACACTGGAAAATTAAGGTAATGTTGAAAAACAACATACATCTATAGTGTATAAATGTAAAAATGAAATAGCAGGTATTAGTTTTGTTACCAAGAAATTACATAGTAAGAAGTCACATATTTAAAAATACTTTTATTGACAATGAACTCCTCCCATTTTCTCTCATCTGCACTGAAGGATTGCCTCTCTGAGCCAACCCACCCAGAGCTTGCTATATATCAGGAGACATTTAAATAAGACCCTCAATCTGATTCATGAAAACCAGGCCAGCCCCGACTCTCCAGCTGTGAAAGAGAAGCCCAAGCTCTGGGATTCCCAGGTGATCCCATTCAGAGACAAGGACTAAACACAGACGACTCAGCATGGAGTTTATTCTCAGCAGGGTTTTCCTTGTTGCAGTTTCAAAGGGTAATTCAAGGAAAACCAGATATATTGATTATATGAGTGGAAATGAATGAGAGAAACAGGAGACTTTTGTTGCAGTTTCTAATCAAGACATCTCTGTGTTTACAGGGGTCCATTGTGATGTGCAGCTGGTGGAGTCTAGGGGAGGCTTGGTCCAGCCTGGGGGATCCCTGAAACCCTCCTGTGAAGCCTCTGGATTCACATTCAGTGATCATGCCATGAGGTGGGTCCGCCAGGCACAAGGAGAAAGGACTTGAGTGGGTCTCAATGTCTCCCTGCTCCCTTGATGGTTTCTTTTGTTTGCAGAAGCTGGTTAGTTTAATGAGGTCTGACTTGTATCTTATTTCTTAAAGTATTGGCCTTTAGGGCTCTGAATAGGAATTGGTTGCCAGTTCCAATTTCCATGAGGGTGTCTCATACATTTTCTAAAATTCTTATAGCTTGAGGTTTTTATGTTTAGGTCTTTGATCCATTTAGAGTTAATTTTTAAGTATGGTGAGAGGTAGGGTTTCTGTTTCAATTGTCTGCATTTGGTCAGTCAGTTTTCCCAGCACCATTTACTGAATAGGTTCTCCTATCCCCAGTGGTTGCTGTTGGAGAATTTATCAAAGATGTGTTGATTGAAGAGTTGGGGCTTTGCTTCCAGAATCTCTATCCTGTTCTATTGTTTTTTGTGCCTTTCTTGTAGCAATACCAGGCTGTTTTGATTATTGTAGGCTTATAATAATGTTTGATCTCTGGAAGTATGATACCTCCTGATTTGTTTCTATTGCTAAGGATCATTTGGGCTATTCGTGATCATTTCTGTTTCCATATGAATTTCCGTGTTGTCATTTCCAGGCCTGAGAAGAATGATATTGGTAACTTTATGGGTATTGGGTTGAATCTGTAGATTGCCTTTGATAGGATGTTCATTTTAATAATGTTGATTCTTCTTATCCATGAGCATGGAAAAATTTTGTGTCTTCTTGGATTTCTTTGTGTAGTGTTTTGTAGTTCTCATAGTAAAGTTTTTCACTTCCCAGGTTAGGAAGATCCCGAGGTATATCATTCATTATTTGGCTATTGTGAATGGGATTGTGCTTTTAATTTGGGTCTCTCCCTGCTTCTTGTTGGTGTATAGAAATGCAGCTATCTTTTGCACATTTATTTTGTACCCTGAGACTTTGCCAAAGTCCTTTAGCAGTGTAAGGAAGTTTTTGACAGATTAACTTGGACTTTCCAGTTATAGGATCATATTATCAGTAAAGAGGGATAACTTAACTTACTCTTTTCCTGTTTAGATGCACCTGATTTCCTTATCTTGTCTAATTGCCCAAGCCTGGACTGCTGACACATTGTTGAACAAAGGGGTGAGAGTGAGCAGCCTTGTCTTCTTCTAGTTTTCATGGAAAATATTTCCAGTTTCTGTCCATTTAACAATATGGTAGCTGTGGGCTTATTGTAGATGGCACTTACTATTTTGACATATGTTCCTTTTATAGCTATGTTCTTGAGGGTTTTTATCAACAAGGGATGGCTTATTTTATCAAAAGCTTTTTCTGCATCTAATGAAGATAATCATGTGGCTCTTGTTTTTACATCTGTTGGTGTATTTAATTGTATTTATGGTCTTGCAAATGTGGGACCAACCCTACATCCTGGGGATGAAGCTTATTTGGCCATGGTGGATGCTTTTTGACATGTGTTTTTGGATTCAATTTCCTCAAATCTTGTTGAGGCTATTTGCATCTATGTTTATAAGGGATATTGCCATGTAGTTCTCTTTTTTTGTTTCTTCTTTCTTGGATCTTTATCAGGTTAGGGTATTAGTGTGATGTTAGCTTCGTAAAATTATTTGGGGAAAATTCAATAGAATTGGTATTGGCTCTTTCTTATTCATCTTACAGAATTCTGCTGGAAATCCATCCTGTCTTCCTTATTTTTGGAAGTAGTTTTCTTATGACAGAGTTAATTTCCTGGATTGTTAATAGTCTATTTAGTGTCTCAATATCTTCTTGTTTCAATCTGGGGAGATTTTGTTATGTCAGAAAGTCCTCCATTTCATTTAGGTTATCAAGTTTGTTTCCATAAAGGTGTACGTAGTAATCTCTGATAATCTTTTGCATTTCTTCAACGTCAGTTTTGATTTGATCTTTTGAATTTCTGATTGTATTTATTTGGGATTTTTCTCTCTGTTTCTTGGTCATTCTGGCTACAGGCCCATCAATGTTGTTCATTCTTTCAAAGATCCAGCTTTTTGTTTTGTTGATGATTTATATGATTTTTTTTCTGTCTATGTACCTTATTTGGACTCTTATTTTGGTGATTCGAAGTCTTTTGCTAAAGTTTTGGGTTTTTGTGGTCTTCTCTTTCCAGCTGCCTTAGGTGATATTTTTGGCTCTCCACATGTGATCTCTCTGTTTCCTTTTGTGAGCTCATAGAGATATAAATTCCCCTCTTTGAACTAATTTCATGATATCCCAGAGGTATTGCTAAGATGTTTCTTCACTTTCATTGTTTCCAGAAAGTTTTTATTTTATGCTTTGATTTCAGAGTTGACCCAGTAGTTGTTTAGCATTATCCCGTTCAGTGTCTATATCCTTGGGGAGTTAGGGGTAATGTTGGTATCAATATTTATTTTTATTCCCCTGTGGTCTTAGAATGTTCATGGCAAGATTCCAGCCTATGGAATTTGTTTATGCTTGATCTATGCCCAACGATGTGATTGATTTTAGAGTATGTTTCATGTGATGATGAGTAGAATGTATATTCTCTGGTTGTTGGTTGGAATAATCAGTTGGTGTCTATTAAGTGCATTTGGACGAAAGTGAAGCTTAGGTTTTGTATAGCCTTGTTTTTTTTGTCTCAGTGTTCTATCTAGGACTGTAAGTGAGGTGTTCAAGTCCACTGCTATAATAGTGTAAGAGTCAATGTCTTTTTTTAGTGTATTTATTAGTTGCTTTATAAATGCTGGTGCTCCTGTGTTGGGTGCATATATGTTTAGAATGGTTATTTCTTGTTGCTGGATTAAACGTTTATCATTATGTAGTGTTCTTTTACATCGTTTTTAACTTTTGATAGCTTAAAGATTGTTTTGTGTGATATTAAGATTGCAACTCCTGCCTTCTTTTGTGATCCATTTGCCTGGAAATTTGTTTCTAATCCTTTAAATTTGCACTGTGTGCATACCTTGTAATGTGATAAGTCTCCTGGATGCAGCAATTAATGGGTCATGGTTTCTTATCCAGTTTACCATTCTGTGTCTTTTCTGTGGTGCATTTAGTCCATTCACATTCGGACTGATTATTGAAATGTGATTGTTTCTCCCTGTTATGAGGTTATTATAAAGTTTTTTCTTTGCTTGATTGTTGTCTTTTGGCTTTGAGGTTAATTTATGTGTCTCAGTCATGGCCCTGCTTTGTGGGTCTGAAGTTCAGAGGATTGCTGGAGAGGAGGGGGTTTGGGTCAGATGCAGTCTCACCACTGATCTTTGGAGTTCTTATTCATCCTCTTCTGGCCACACCCTTTGTCCCGCAGCTGGATCAGGGTGAGGGGTGGGGTAATTTTCATGTCCTTCTGAAGTTTGTACTGTCAGGGTATTCCTTTGGGGTCACATTCAATCCCTGAGTAGTTGATTAACCAGTCATAGAGATTGGGTCTGTTTTCCATGGTGAGCAAGTTGGAGCAATTTCCTGTCCCACCTTCACAATGGTGGTGCAGTACCTCTCTTGTCCTCCTCCTGGGTATTTGCTTCTGCAGTTCCTCTGCAGCCCTTGCCAGAGCCTTGTCACATGCTGAAGTGGTGATGCAAAGCCAGGAGCCAGCTGTCTCTCTCCTGCTTCAATGGTGAGGGAGAACCTGGGGTGATAGTTCTTCCTTGATGTTTTTTTCAAATAGAAACGTGTCCTTTTTTTTTAAAACAATGGTGCTCAGCTTCAGTGACCTGAGAAGATCCAGGAATGAAGTAGAGAAGCTGCAACACCAGCTGTTGAACTAGGGACCTAGCCACCCTCTTACAAGTCCCACTTAGAAAATCTCTCCCTACATTTTTTCCTAGGAGGGTTTGTTGATAAAAAAAAGGAAAAAAGAAAGAGTATATAGCACTTGGTTTCTGCTTTCTGATAATCACAGGGGTCCAAGCCCAGACATTGTAGCACCAGCCACCACATCATGATAACCATGGCCATTAACTCCCTAGCCCTCACTCAGTCAGCCACTCACACACCCACTCATTCACCACCATATACACAAAATTTTCTATGCACTCACTCTCTCACAAAGGGACTCGCATAGTCTGACTGGCTCGATCATCGTCTTCCCCCTTCCCAAAATGCAAGTATTTCAGATGCCAAAAATATGGCGTGGTGGTTGTGGACTTGAGTGTGTAACCATATTCCTAACTAGAAACATATAGGAACAGATAGAGGGAGCTGAGAGAGAGCCAAAAAGAGAGAGAATGGCGCATAAAACAGGAATCATCTGAATAAAACTAATGAGTTTTCAGTCCTAGAAATACCTGTAGTCAGTGAAGAATTATTAAGTCAAGTAAGGAGTCTAAAACTTGTTCATTCAAATTATGAGCATGTTTCTTGGAGGCAGTTTTTGACCCATCACGGGGTTGATGAGCTTTTCCATGCAAGGAAGTGAGAGTCCACACCAAATGAAAAACTTACCATATTTCCAATGAAGATATGTTGAAATGCCTGGAGCATTTCCAGAACACTCAGACAAAAGCTTAACTGAGAATTATTTTGCATTCATGGATAGTAAATGTAAGTCTGCTGAGGAGACTACTTTGGGTTACAGAGATCAGAGTAAATATAGGGTTTGAAAGAAGAGATTCTTTTGTGAGGACTGCTCTGTTCATTTAGTAACATCAAAATCAACTCTATTGGAGTAACTTCCAACGTGTGGAATTCGGCATTCTTCTAGATTTGTGAGAAACAAACAAAGCATGAACTCCCTAGAGTTTCACCAACTATTGGTAAAAATATCTGATCTGGTAAATTCCAGTGTTTCAAAGGCAATATTACTCTGATATTATTTTTAATACACACTTTCTCCTGGTGAGAAAAGTAAGAGTTGGCTAAAAATTGAAGTTGATAATTATCAAAATATGTAGCAAAAAAAATCTTAAACTATTAGTGAGAGGAGTGGTCATCATACATGACTCCTTCTCAATATTTTGTCACATCTAAATACAATAGGACAGAGAATGGTATTGGATGTAAAATTTCAATGTTTATCCTCCAGCTACTGATTCACAGGCAATAATGCATGTATCCTAGAACTAGTGAATACCAATGCCATGGTGCTAGTGGAATATATGTTCCAAGGGATTCAAACATTTATTAAAATTCAATAATGTTGATGTAAAGGTGCTCATTTTAAAATAAAATATATGTGGAAGATTGTGCTAGGTAGTATCAATGTAGCATTTGAGTTTCAGTCATACATTGCATAATTTTTTAATAAAGATTCCTGTTAATGGTTGACATATCATAGGTTTGAGACACAAAATAGAGCAGGTTTTCATCAACTGATAAGACTGTAGTCTTCTGTAAAGTAATTAGCTAAAGTCATCATTAAAACAGTTACAATGTAAATAAAACATGAAAATCCACCAATGAGTGGAAGCTGGAGAATATTTACCTACATGTGTCCAAATGGTCTTGGGACTTGGTTCCTGGCTACATCCACCATTAGAGTTGTCCAGAATTTTGTTTCTTACTGATTACACCTAAGCAATAATCAACACTTGCTGTCCTTAAGTTTCCCCAAGGTGTTTATTTAAGATAGTATCTGAGTTTTCTAAATCAGGTAGAGTTGCTTAATAGAAAAATATAGATAATATTCATTTGCAATAATCAGGCACATATTATTTGAATAATACACACAATTCCACATTTCAATTCTTTATTAGTTTAAGTCAGGGTATAACCAATACTTTTATAATGCTGTCCTTAAATCTCTTGGGAGCTTGATATTCTGAGTGCTCAGATGATGTTATAACCCAGGCTAAGATCATAGGTGTGTCATGATGATCTGATGAATCAGTGTCTTTAAGCTTACATGGATCACTGCTTACACTGACTTCTTCCTTCGTATTGTTGCAGAGTAGGTGAATAATCCTAGGTGGTGACCAGTTTCTTGGTGCCATGAACAAAGAAGTGGATTAAATATTCACACAGACAAAGAGAGCTAAAGCAAAGATCAGGGTAATTTTTGTTTTTAGTTTGTTTTCTTCTTTATAGCAGTAGGACCAGAGCAGTACATACAAAATTAAAGAAGATGAAGTGGGCTTGAGCTGGAGTAGCTAAATAGCAGTTAGTTAAACAAAGCCAGGGTATTTTGTATTATTTTCAATGGGCAAGTAGCCTCTATTTTGCAAAACATGCAAAAATAACAGTTTGACAAACGTCTCTGGGGTTACATATACCTCCTGAAGGAAGGGTGATTCTATAGGTCACTGAGTGTGTCTTTGCCCACCATCGCATAATTGTAAATGTATGTATAAGATGCAATTCCTATGTATTAGCCCTTAACTAGCTCTTTTGATGGACAGGTTACAGGGAGTTCTAGCAAGTTCATTTTGTGCATGTGTCATACCTGAGGTATAAGTGTTATGGCCTTCTAATTTTATCCCAGAAAGGCATGTGACAAATTGTCCTGGGAGATAGTTAAAAATTTATCTTCAGTATAGAATGTTCCTTATGTCTTTTCTTTGGACATTGATTCATGTAGTAGGCTTATGGATTATCTCCTTTTCCCATGAGTTCTTATCTGTTGAGGCTAAAATTCTACTCTGCATCCTATATCCTGACTCAATGTTATCAAAACATCTGAGATGGAGGAGGCTTCTAATAGTTTCTTGACATGCCCATTTTATTCTATTTCCAGAACATGTAAGAAACCCTGTGTTTCAAAACATCTCAAAGATATGCACTACTCTGAAAGCATATGGGTTTTCCTCTGGCATTTGTTTATCTGGAAAACCTTAATAGATACATTTATTAACATCTCCTACCCTGATTTTACATCAGGCAGAGAATTATACCCTACTGGAAAGCTTATATCATAATGCAAATTTCTTATTAATTTTATTGTTTAGACATGTCATTAAAAAGTAATATTAGGTCAATGTGCTCAATGGACGTATCTAACAAATTTATGGAATGTACAAAATACTCCATTGTAATATGAAACTGTTGTCAGGGTAATCTGGGTATTCAGCCATGTTTCTGTGCTCTCTACTGTGTACCACAAGTCAATTTAGACCACACATGGAAAGAGGGATAATTTATAATAATTTTAGTTTCTTGCCTCCCGAGTATTATGTAAGGCTATGTTAGGAGAAAATGAAAAGAAAGAGAGAGAGAGAGAGAGAGGGAGAGAGAGAGAGAGAGAGAGAGAGAGAAGCTTGAATTGATGGGAAAATCACAAATTAACAATATCAGAAACCTGTATGTGAGAGTTTCCAGGCCTGGATAATTCAACAGCATATGGACCCAGGTAGTTACTTGGGTAGTTCATTTTAACCACAGAAACTTATAAAATGCTAAGTTTCTGTGGACATGGTAACTTCAGTCCCAAGAGTCACACAAAGATATGAAAATGGGCTTCCACGGGAAGAAGATTCTTCTGAGGTCATCTTTGAAGGACCAGAAAAGCCACAAAGATCATCTCTCCACCTTCCTGAATAGAATTGTATCCAATACTCCCATGGACCCCAATCCTGATAGGCAAAATAAGAATGTGATAATGACACCAATCATTTTTATTCTATGAAGTGGAGAGACACTGACAAGAAAGTTTTCAATAAATAAATTTAATTATATTCAAATCATTAACTACGTCTTCTCTGAATATTTTCTAGTGATATTGATTTTCATCCCTGCTCCCAATATTTATGAATGAAGTTCCATGAGAATCAAGAGAATAACAAAGAAATCATTGCAGTGAAACTGTACATATTCATCATCATTAAATTGATATCAGACATTTTTTTTTCTGAGCACAGCTGTCACTCAAAATACACTATGTTTCTAATTTTTATAATGATTCAACAAAGACACTCTATCTTCTATAAATATCTGGCCTCCAGGTTCTCTGAGTCACACTCTGTTCTTAGTTTTCTTTCTAATCACTTTACAGAGATGAAAATAAGCTGTTAGATGGGAACTTCTCTTAAATCTCAACATCATAACTACTGCTTCATTTAATTCTTCTAGGCATGATAACTGATTTCTCTTGGCCTATTCATTTCTGATGACTTTAAAGAACATTTCCTTTAAATCTTTACCTCTGCTTTATTTTCTCTGTGACAATTTTTTTTTGTTTGTTTTTACATAGCTTTAGGGCATAGTCTAATGCCCTGACACATTTGTTGCTAGTAAAGCCTACAAAGGTCACTAGATATTTGCTTTTACACCAGAATGATTATTCATTTTCTCAAGATGAGCATACCCTGGAAACTCATTCACATCTTCAATGTGTGCCTACCTATTATATTTCCTCGTCTGTGAGTGTGGGTCCATATTAATTATGTAACAAGTTCATTATTTCTCTGAAGACATGAAACAGTACTTATGCAACTGCTCAAACAAAGGCGCGATAAACTACCCAGTTAATGATTTTAGATGATGTGTGTTCTATCACCGGGTTTTGGATGTTGAGGCTGTCCCTTCCTCTTTGTTGTCCAAATAAAGTAAGCCAACCTGTTCAGCTTCTCACAAAAGGATACAGTTTGTCCTGTTACTCTGATTCACTGAATTGGATAACTCTCTTGCTACCACATTCATGGAGTAAATTACTTACTACTTAATTACTGAATGAATATTGAATACCCACGTAGTAATATTCCATATTCAATGCTGTATTTATGTAAGGAAATAGTGGAAAGAGCTTTTAAACACAGATGAATCTGAATTGGTTCATTTAGGTGTGAGCAACCTAGACTTGAGCATCTTCGACCTGCCCTTATCAAAGGTATGACCTTCTATGGCAGGACCTATGTTCCTTGTGCACTCTAGCAGTGAGAGCTCACAGAGGTCCTCTCAGGTTACCAGGGATGGTAATGCTACTGACATTAGTAAAGAGAATATCCACCAGTGCTGACCTCCTATTAGGGAGTTTACATATAATGTCACCACAATTCCCAATCTATAACTTTTCAAACGGAATAATAGAGAGATCAGGTCACATCCTCAGGGTCACACATTGAGAAGAATAGGATATATGAGCCACCACTTTTCATAAGATATCAAACACTATTCCAAGAATCATGGTGTGTCAAGAAAGCAACTTTCTAGTGTTTTAACTTGGAGGCCCTCAATCAATTCTACAAATAGATACCTGCACACACGTGTATATTGCATTAGTATTCACAATGACAAAAACAGGAATTCAACTGGGCTGCCAATCGAAAGTAGATTGGAGTTTGAAGATGTGGTATATATACCACACGGAAGATTTTGTAGCAATAAAGGAGTACAAAATTATGAAACCCCCAGAAACTTGGATGGATTTAAAACCTATAATACTCAGTGTTCTATCACAGAAACAAAGAACTAACAACAACTTGTTCTCACTCAAAAGGGGATTCAGAACAATTATTATAATACTATAAGAAAGGGATTGGGAGAAGCTGAACACTGCCAGGGTAGGCAGCATGAGATACTTCATCAATAAGGCTACCTGAGCTCACACCAGGTGAAGTGGGGACAAAATACAGGTCCAAATGTTACCTATGGAATGACCATTTGTATACCTAATCCTGAATTTTGCTCCACATATTTAAAATAAATTTTTTAAAGGCATGCTTTGCTATAACCTTGATATGCTGATCATCCACATTTCCCCATAAATTTAATGAGGAAAACAACTTCAAGTTAAAAACCCATGGAAGCCCTATTGGTTGATTTTCTTTCCAGGGCCCCTGGAATCAGCCGGAGACTGTATCCTCAGATGTGCCTCTTGGCTTTCACCTGAAGAATTCTCATAAATAACGAGGACAATTTAGATGTAGCACGGATCCCTACCCACCACATGATTTTATCCATTGTCCTTCAGAAACCTACAGGCATAACTTTTGTCTTCCACTATCTAAACTCCCACTAAATCTAGCCTTAATCCAACAATAACTTAGGTTCTGAGTCCTGCTCACTTTTCTCCAGGGTTTTCCAATTGTGAAGTACTGGGAAGATACTCAACAAAGATTGACCATCAATGCACCCAACCCCTCATCATTCTCTAGTTTATCATGCATCCAATCTTTTGTGAATGCTCCCTGCACATGTGTAATTTCAGATGACACGGGCTCTACTGCAGAACAGAACTGTGACCTATGGGCCAAAAACCTGCTGACCCAGGTCCCTTCTAATATCACCCTCCTTGTATCAGTGAACATCCAGATTGTTCCATCAGCTGTATAACACTGGGTTGAACAAGCTTGTTATTGGCTTAATCAGGCAGAGGTAAGAAAATTGGATGTTAAAGTTGGTCATTCCTGTCATCACTGAGGTCTCCAGATAATATTAAATAAGTGAAACAATATGTACAACAATAAAGGAGAAAGCACGACTGTGTCTTGGATATCTTTAAAGTCTGAGAGTTGTATTGGTGAAACTGTTCTGAAAGACATTTTGGGATACATAGTTGTACAGCATGCGGGAAAATGGAAGGAAATTTTACTAAGCACATGATGACTGATGAAGGAGAAACTTGGCAATATTCAACATTCTCTCTAGATACTCCTGAGTGGGTGATTGTACAATAGCTCTTACATTTGAAAATATGGTTGAGAGTGGTGTTCCTTGTATTTTAACAGTTTTTATGGTTGGTTTCTTTTCTTCTTCTTCTTCTTCTTCTTCTTCTTCTTCTTCTTCTTCTTCTTCTTCTTCTTCGACTCCTCCTCCTCCTTCCCCCCTCTCCTCCTCCTCCTGCTCCTCCTCCTCCTCCTGCTTCTTCTTCTTCTTCATCTCTTCTTCCTCCTCTTCTTCTTCTTCCACTTTTTCTTCTTCCTCCTCCTCCTCCTCCTCCTCCTCTTCCTTCTTC